>NW_007249312.1:559127-595896 GCF_000164805.1 Carlito syrichta | reverse complement strand
TGGTTCTTTGAAAGGATAAACAAGATCAATGGTTCCCTAGCTAGACTGACCAAGAAAAAAGAGAAAAAGCCCAAATAAACACAATCAGAAACACAAAGATGAAGTCACATTTGACCCTGAAGAAATACCAAAGATCATTAGAGACTACTATGTACACTTGTATGGAAACAAACTTGAAAACCTTGAGGAAATAGAGGAATTTCTGACATCACACAACCTGCCTAGGTTGAAACAAGAAGAAATTGAGACCCTAAATAGACAAATAACAATCAAGGAAATTGACTATGTAATAAGAAAACCACCTACAATAAAAAACCCTGGACCAGATGGTTTTCCAGCATAATTCTATAAGATATTTAAAGAGGAACTGATACCAATCCTACTGAAAGTATTCCAGGCAGTTGAGAAAGATGGAACTCTCCCCAAATCATTTTATGAAGCTAACATCACATCAATACCCAAGCCAGGTAAAGACCCAACAAAGAAAGAGAACTACAGGCCAAAATCTTTGATGAACATAGATGCTAAAATTCTCAACAAGATCCTAGCAAACCAGATTCAACAACACATCTCAAAAATCATCCATCATGACCAAGCAGGCTTCATGCCTGGACGCAAGGCTGGTTCAACATTCACAAAACCATAAATGTAATTAAATAGATCAACAGACGTCAAAGCAAAAACCACATGATTATATCATTAGATGCAGAAAAAGCTTTTGATAAAATCCAGCACTCTTGATAAAAACCCTCAAACATCTAGGCATACATGAAACATACCTCAAAATAGTAAAAGCCATCTACGAGAAACCCACAGCTAGCATACTCCTAAACAAACAAAAATTGGAACCATTTCCCCTGAAAACTGGAACAAGACAAGGATGCCCACTCTCACCCCTCTTGTTCCATATAGTATTGGAAGTCCTGACTAGTGCAATCAGAAAAGAGAAGGCTGATCGCCTTTTCCAAATAGGAAAAGAGGAAGGCAAGCTATCTCTCTTTGCAGATGACATGATTGTGTACCTTGAAAATCCAAGAGAATGTATCAAAAGTCTCCTTGCATTGATAAAGGACTTTGGCAAAGTCTCAGGGTATAAAATAAATGTGCAAAAGATAATTGCGTTTCTTTACACCAATAAACAAACAGAAACCCAAATAAAAAGCCCAATCCCATTCACAATAGCCACAAAAAAAATGAAATTCCTTGGCATCTTCCTAACCAGAGACCTGAAAGAGCTCTACAATGAAAACTACAAAACACTGCTCAAAGAAATCAAAGATTACACAAACAAGTGGAAGAATATCCCATGGTCATGGATTGGAAGAATCAATATTGTGAAGATGTCCATCTTACCTAAGGTAATCTACAGATTTAATGCAATACCCATCAAATTACCAGCAACATTCTTCTCAGATCTACAAAAAACAATACAGGAATTTATATGGAAACACAAATGACCAAGAATAGCCAGAACAATCCTCAGCGCAAAAAAAAAAAAAAAAAAAAGCAGAAGGTATCACAATACCAGACTTTAAACTTTACTATAAAGCTACAATAATCAAAATAGCCTGGTATTTGTACAAGAACAGGCATATAGACAAAGGGAATAGAATTGAGATTCCAGAAGTAAAACCCCAATTTCTAAACCCACTCATCTTTGACAAAGCCTCCACTACCCACCACTGGGGAAAGGAGAACCTATTCAGTAAATGGTGCTAGGAAAACTGACTGACCACAGGCAGAAGATCCAAACAAGACCCCTATGTATCCCCATACACAAAAATTAACTCTAAATGTATCAGAGACCTAAATGTAAAACCTCAAACCATAAGAACTTTAGAAAATTCAGGACACACCCTTATGGAAGTTGGAACTGGCATCCAATTCTGAAGCAAAGCCAGAAATGCACGGGCCATAAGAGATAAGATAGACAAGTGAGACCTCATTAAACTGACAAGCTTCTGCAAAGTCAAAGAAACCATCAAGAGAGCAGGAAGACAGCTCACAGACTGGGAAAAAGTATTTGCCAACTCCATGTCTGACAAAGGCCTAACATCTAGGATCTACAAGGAACTCAAATGTGCTGAAAAGAAAAAAACTAACAACCCCATTACAAAGTGGGCAAAAGATATGAACAGACACTTCTCAAAAGAAGACATACGAGCAGTCTACAGATATATGAGGAAATGTTCAACCTCACTAGTTATCAAGAAGATGCAAATTACAACTACACTGAGATACCACTTAACTCCAGTCAGAATGGCCATTATTAATAACAAAAAATAACAGATGCTGGAGAGGATGTGGTGAAATGGGAATTCTTCCACACTGTTGGTGGGAGTGTAAACTAGTGCAACCTCTGTGGAAATCAGTGTGGCAATTCCTAAAAGCTCTAAAAATTGACCTTCCATATGACCCCACAATCCCCCTTCTGGGAATATACTGTGAAGAACTCAAATCACTCTATAAAAAAGATACCTGCAAACTTATGTTTATCGCAGCATTGTTCACAATAGCAAGAACCTGGAACCAACTATGCTGTCCATCGAAAGAGGACTGGCTTTAAAAAATGTGGTACATATACACAATGAAATATCACGCAGCCATAAAGAAATATAAAATCATGAATTTTGCGGCAACCTGGATGGAATTGGAGCTTATAATGCTGAGTGATCCCTCACAGAAACAAAAATCTGAGTATCACATGTTCTCACTCATAAGTGGACCTTGAACAACTATTGTAATATTATAAGAAAAGGATTGACAGTGGCAGGAAACTATAGGGGGGCAAGGAGGGGAAGCGAGGTGGGATTAACGGTAGTCAATATCTGTCTCGGGATGGGCTACACCTCATCAACAAGGGTACCTGCACAATGCATATTTGTATATCTAACCCTTAACTGTACTCCACAATTTTAAAATAAAAAATATGCTTAAAAAAAAGAAAAGAAAACACACACAAATATTAATCCCAAAGCTAAAAGAAAATAAGCAAAAAAAAAAAAAAGACTTCATAAGAATCTCATGATGGGGATAAACCATCACATTTCAATAATCAACCTTAATGTGAATGGACTAAATGCACCATTGAAAAGACACAGAATGACAAACTGGATAAGCAACCATGACCTAATTATTTGCTGCAACCAGGAATCTCATCTCACCACAAGCGACACAAACAGACTCAAAGTTAGAGGATGGAAGACAAGTTTCCAGGCAAATGGAACACAAAAGAAGGCAGGGGTTACAATTCTAATATCAGACAAAACAACCTTTAAACTATCAAAAATTTAAAAAGATACGAAAAAGTCATTTCATAATGATAAAAGTTTCAATCCATCAACAAGAAATATCTATCCTAAGGAAAAAATGTGGTACATATACACAATTGAATATTACATAGCCATAAAGAACAACAAAATCATGAACTTTGCAGCAACATGGATGAAATTAGAGCTTATAATAATGAGTGATCTCTCACAGAAACAAAGAGATGAGTATCACATGTTCTCACTAATAAGTGGACCTTGAACAACTACCATATTACTCTAGGAAAGGGATTGAAAGTAATGAGAAACTGTGGGAAGGGGAGTGAGGGGGATAGCTGGAATTGACTGTAGTCAATATCCACCTGGGGAGGGGGGGCACACCTCATCAATAAGGGTACTTGCACAATGAACATTTGTATAACTAACCCTGAATTGTACCCCACAATTTCAAAATAAAAATAAATAAATAAATAAATATCCATCCTAAACATACATGCATCCAACACAGGAGCACCAACATTTATAAAGCAACTACTAAGTAAACTAAAAAAAGATGACTCTAACACTATTATAGCTGGGGACTTAATACCCCACTAACAGCCCTAGATAGATCATCAAGGCAAACAATCAACAAGGAGATCTGAAACCTCAACTTGACACTTGACCAAATGGACTTAATAGATACCTGCAGAATATTTCACCCAACAACCACAGAATATACATTCTACTCACCACCACATAGATCCCACTCCAGGATTGATCACATCTTCGGCCACCAATCAAGCATAAACAAATTCCATAAGGTTGAAATATTGCCATGCACCTTCTTACATCACAGTGGAATAAAAAGAAATATCAACACCAACAAAATTTCCCCAAAGCCCACAAAGACATGGACACTAAACAGCATGCTGTTGAACAACTACTGGGTCAACACTAAAATCAAAACAAAAATTAAAAGAATCCTGGAAACAAATGAAAATGAAGAAACATCTTACCAAAGCCTCTGGGATGCCATGAAATCAATTCTAAGAGGGGAATTTATATCTCTAAGAACGCACATCAAGAAAATGGAAAGATCACAAGTTAACAGCCTAAAGTCAAAACTACCAAAGCCTAACACTAACTGAAGAATCCAGATCACCGATGTAAGAGTCCAAATATGGGACATAGAAGAAAATAATCATAGAAAGCATCAACAAAACAAAAAGTTGGTTCCTTGAAAGAAATAACGAGATTATGGATCCCTAACCAGAATGACCAAGAAAAAGAGAGAAAAAGCCCAAATAAACATAATCAGAATTACAAAAGATCAAATATCAACTGACCCCAAAGAAATACAGAAAATTATCAGAGATTACTATGCACATGTGTATGGAAACAAACTGAATGAAATGGAGAACTTTCTGACATCACACAACCTCCCAAGGTTAAAACAAAAAGACACTGAGACAATAAATGGACCAAAACAACCCAGTGAACTGACTCTGTCATAAGAAAACTACCTACAAAAAAAAGCCCTGGACTGAATGACTTTCTAACAGAATTCTACAAAACATATAAGGAGCAGCTGATACCAATCCTATTGAAAGTATTCCCAGTAATTGAGAAAGACAGAATTCTCCCCAAATCGTTTTACAAAGCTAACATCACACTGATACCCAAATCAGGTAAAGATTCAACAAAAAAAGAGAACTACAGACCAATATCCCTTATAACCATAGATGCAAAAATCCTCAACAAGATTCTAGCAAATCCAATACAATAACACATCTGAAAAAATCATCCACCATGACCAAGTAGGCTTCATCCCCAGGATGCAGGGTTGGTTCAACATCTGCAAGATCATAAATGTAATTAAATATATCAACAGATGCAAAAACATTAGATGTAGGAAAATTTTCTGATAAAATCCAGCATCCCTTCTTGATTAAAAACCCTCAAACACCTAGGTATAGAGAGAACATACCTCAAAATAGTAAGCACCGTCTATGATAAACCCACAGCCAGAATACTGCTAAATGGACAGAAACTGGAAACATTTCACCTGAAAACCAGAACAAGACAAGGTTGCCCACTCACAGCCCTCTTGTTCAACAATGTGTTGGAAGTCCTAGCCAGAGCAATGAGATAAGAGAAGGAAATCAGGGGCATCCAAATAGAAAAAGAGAAAGTTAAGTTATCCTTCTTTGTTGATGATATGGTCCTATAACTCAAAATTCCAAGAGACTCTGTCAAAAACCTGCATGTACTGATAAAGGACTTTGGCAAAGTCTCAGGGTACAAAATAAATGTGTAAAAAAGTCACACTCTTTTTTTTTTTTGAGTTGGAGTCTCACTCTGTCGCCCAGACTGGAGTGCAGTGGCCACTGAATTACAGACATGCGCTACCATGCCCGGCTGATTTTTTTATTTATTATAGAGATGAGGTCTCGCTGCCCAGGCAGGTCTTGAACCTGCGGGCTCAGGCAATCCACTGACCTCAGCCTCCCAAAGGCGTGGGATTACAGGCTGAGCCACCGAGCCCGGCTACAGTCACATTCTTATACACCAACAAGCAGGCAGAGAAACAAATAAAAAGCACAATTCCATTCACAATAGACACACACACACACACACAAAATGAAATACCTTGGCATCTTCCTAACCAGAGAGGTGAAAGACCTCTACAATGAGAACTACAAAATACTGATCAAAGAAATCCAAGAAGACACAAACAAATGGAAAAATATTCCATGCTCATGAATAGGAAGAAACAACATTGTTAAATCCTACTAACAGCAATCTACAGACTCAACGCAATACCCATTAAATTACCAACATCATTCTTCTCAGACCTGGAAATGACAATACAGAAATTCATATGGAAACATATACAATCATGAATAGTCAAAACAATCCTTAGCAAAAGAAACAAGACGGGAGGTATCACACTTCCAGAATTCAAACTTTACTATAAGGCTACAATAATCAAAACAACCTGGTATTGGTACAAGAACAGTCATACAGACCAATGGAACAGGATAGAGATTCTCAATTTCTCAACCAACTGATCTCAATTTAAAACTGATCTCAATTTAAACCAACTGATCTCAAGTAAAATTTCAATTTCTCAACCAACTAATCTTTGGCAAAACCTCCAACAACAACCACTGGGGAGAGAAGAACCTATTCAGTAAATAGTGCTGGAAAAACTGGCTGATCACATGCAGAAGATAGAAACGGGGCCCCTACCTATCACCATACACAAAAATCAACCTGAAAAGACCTAAACATAAAACCTCAAACTATAAGCATTCTAAAAAATGCAGGTGACACCCTTATGGCAATTGGAACTGGCAACCAATTCCTGATCAAAACCCCAAGTGCCCATGCCATAAGAGAAAAAATAGACAAGTGGGACCTCATCAAACTGACAAGCTTCTGCAAAGCAAAAGAAACCATCAAAAAAGCAGGGAGTCAGCCCACAGAATGGGAAAAAATATTTGCCAACTGTTTGTCTGACAAAGGCCTAACATCTAGGATCCACAAGGAACCCAAATGTACCTAAAGGAAAAAAACAAATCGCCCCCTTAAAAAGTGGGCATAAGTCATGAATAGACACTTCTCAAAAGAAGATATATGGGCAGCCAACAGACACATGAAAAAGTACTCAGCCTCACTAACCATCAGAGAACTGCAAATCAAAACCACATTGAGATACCACCTAACCCCAGTAAGAATAACCATCATTAATAAAACAAGCAACAAAAGATGCTGGTGAGGATGCAGAGAAAAAAACAACACTTCTACACTGCTGGTGGGAATGCAAACTAGTGCAACCTCTTTGGAAAACAGTCTGGCAATTTCTGAAAGAACTAGAAATTGACTTTCCATATGCTCCAGCAATCCCCTATTGGGAATATACCCAGAGGAATTCAAATCATTCTACAAAAAAGATACCTGCACATGCATATTTATTGCAGCACTATTCATAATAGCAAAAACGAACCAACCGTGCTGCCCATTGAAACTGGACTGGATTAAAAAAAATGTGGTACATATACATAATGGAATTCTATGCAGCCATAAAGAAGGACAAACATATGGACTTTGCAGCAACTTGGATGGATTTAGATTCTATCGTACTCAGTGGTCTATCACAGAAACAAAGAACTGAATAGTATATGTTCTCACTCATAAGCGGACCTTGAACAATTATCATAATACTATAAGAAAGGGATTGGCAGTAGTGGGAAGCTGCCAGGGGAGAGGGCTGGGATTGTCAGTTAAGGGAAACTGCCAGGGTGGAGGGGGCACACCTCATCAACAATGGTATCTGCATAATGAACATTTGTATACTTGAATTGTACCCCACATCTTTAAGATTAAAAATTAAAAAAAAAAAATGAAGTTAGTATAAGCCAGGTCAAAGAAATTAAAAAGCATAGCATGAGGTAAGATTTGTGACAGGGAGAAGTCAGAGGCTAGAAAAAGGGATACTTCACCCAGGCATTCCCCAGGTATTTCCTGTTGGATACCTCACACATGTCCTTTGAGGTACCAGCTACCTGCTGAAAACAGGTATATGAAAACACATCTATATGAAAACACACCTCTGGAACAGAATCTGGAGGCATATCACCCTGTCTCATTACCCTTGTTCACTGAATCATAGGAAGAAGTTAGGACGCAAGAAGCGAAGGAAAACCTTGTGGGTGATGACTAGATTCGAGAAGCCTATTTGGACCTGAACTCTGCTGTTGGTTAATAGTCACTGGCCCATGACTTCCAAGAATACAAACTGTGTTACCAATAAAATCCCAAATCTAAAATCAAAGACCAATATTTGAAAAAACTTTAACAGATGCTCTGACTCAAGAGGAAATAAGCTGGACCACAGTTATATTTTGCAGAAGCTAATTGCTTTACGAATCAGTTAAATGCACATAAATATTATAATTCTGTACAGATGGTATAGTCAATTATTACGCACCAATTAATTTAGAAAAATAAATGCAGGTAGAAATGAACAAAAGTTAAAAACACCCAGTCTAATCCTCATGTCCTACAAATAAGGATGTGAAATCTCTGTTCATATTTTTCATCAAAGGACACCTGGCAGCTAAGCAGTTTCAAATTCGGCCCTAAATCTGCTTTTTCAATTTCCAATATAGTTTTATGCCATGCTATTTCTAATAGATCTATTACTCATCCTCACATTACCTAGAAGGTCTAGTGCATAATGGACATAAGAATAGCTTTGTTAAAATACACATTCTGATTCGAGTCTGGAGTGGGGTCTGAGAGTCCGCATTTTTATCCAAAGCCTGCTCATAGTTGATGCTGTTCTTTCTGGACCACAGATTGAGAAGTAAGGGCTGGGAAGTTTTCATTCTCCCTTATATCTACACCGACACTTGGCAAAAACTCTTGGGAAGTCATTTTTAACTTTGGCTACTAGGGCAACATTTAATTCATTATGGTGTCTAACAAATACCCTGGTAATCTTAATTCAAAAAAGCATAAGCAAGTTTTAAAATATTCATAGTTTTCATAATTTTGCATAAATATAAAACAACATTTTAGAAATTCCTTTGTTTCTCTTTCTTTTTTTTTGAAAAAGACTACTTTTACTTAAAATTGGTATCTATTTTGTGAAAATATTTAGAATGCTTATTATGAAACTTTAGTTGATATATTCTTGGTTCCTTTGCAGTAATTAGCAAGCTGCCCACACATTATATATGTAGAATAAATGAATTTTTAGTAAATATATTGCTTAGCTTCTCAAGATTTCATCTTGTTCCTTAGGTAAAATCAAGACTATAAAGCCTTGCCGCTTCTCCCCTAACAACATGTAGCATAATAAAAGGGATACAAGACAAGAGGTTAGAGCCCTTGGTTGGAGTTCCACCAAATAGTCTTGTCAGAAAAGCAAACTCGAGCATCCAAACATTCATTTGTAAAATGCAGATAACAATGATTTGAACATGGAACCAACCAAGCTGCCCATCAAAACTGGACTAGATAAAAAAAATTGTGGTACATCTACACAATGGAATATTATGCGGCCATAAAGCAGGACAAACATACGGATTTCACAGCAACTTGGATGGATTTAGAGTCTATCATACTCAGTGATCTCTCACAGAAGCAAAGAACAGAGTACCATATGTTCTCACTCATAAGCAGACCTTGAACAATTATCATAATAACAAGAAAGGAATTAGCAGTAGTGGGAAACTGCTGGGGGGGAGGGTAAAATTGGCAGTAGTGGAAAACTGCCAGGGCAGAAGGCACATCTCATCACAAGGGTACCTGCATGATAAATATTTGTGTACCTAACCCTGAATTGTGTACCTCACATCCTTAAAATAAATTTTTTTAAAAAAACAAAGATTTGAATATTAAAGGAGATAAGAAATATGTTGTTAAGCTAAAAGTCATGCAAATGCTTATCACATTACTTCTACTACTGTCACTCCTAATACTGATACTACTACCAATTTGTAGCAAGTAAGGAACTTACACTATATAAGAGTTAGAATTATTACAAAACAGAGATATTTTCTTGATCTCATCCAGTAAGTCATTTGTATAGTCACTATAGAATTGATACTAGTGACATGAATACCTAAAAATAGAATTTAAAGTATCAAATCATAACATATTAACAACAAATATTTATTTTTATTACTCTTGTGTAGGTTTTAGGAAAAGTCTTAACATTTGGAGAGGAAGAATATATCTTAGTCTGCTTTTAACCCATCTTGGTGCCAAAAAAAAGAAAAAGAGAGAAGCAAGGATTATTCAGAATATAAAATATTACAGAGAGATAATTATATCTATTTAAACAACACTGATAAAATATGTTCAAATATAAATCAACTTTATCATTATATTATAACACAATCGTTGCTAATCTCTAGGAAATGCAATCTTTCTGATAATCATTATGTGTTATATAATTTTTCTGAATTATTTATATGACAATATTAATTAGAAGAATAATTTTAGGAAAAAACTAGAGTAACTTCTCTGAAATGATACATCTATGATGTAAAAACTAGAGTAACATTGTCTGAAATAATGTTTATGATGCGCTTCCGTGTATACAAAATGTGTAAGTTTCTGTTTCTACCTCTAGATTTATTCTAAAAAGAAGTTAAGCCTATAACATGAGTTTGAAACTCCAAAATCTACAGTTATGTCTGTCTCTTTAAATTAATTCCTTAGATTGAGAACATTTTTCAATTCACTATCAATAAAGTGTTTCTTAAAATATTACATAATTACACTTAAGTTTATGTCACAATATTTTCACGTGCAGAAAACAAAAAAGCTTGGTTAAAGGTTGTGACTGAAAATAAGTAATTTATGAAGGCATAACTGGTAAATTGTTAAACATTACTTTTTCATACACCAGATTCAGTAAACCATGTTTTGAAATTGTTTGTTCCTGAATTTACCTTCCTTCACTGATAAGAGTTAAAATTTGATATTAACATTTGATGAGTGACTTTTTAAAAATATGAGCATCTTTCCATGTAAAAGTCAACTTGCATACTTTAGAGTAATATTAAGAAAATAACTGATTTTTAAAAATTTCTTTAAGTCATTTATCACTAACTAACATTGTAATTTTTAGTACTTATAAAAACTGCTTCTCCATATTACAATATCTCTTCTGAGTTGTCCCTAGACACTTTCAGGAAAGATAAAATATTAAATTTGTAAAAGGTCACATTATACTAGACAGTGTAATCACCTCCATTCTACAAAAATCTCCACTCAAACTCATCAATATTGTGCAAAAAGGTACCCAGGGTTGTTTCTACTTAAATATGCTACACGAAGAAAAGGGTTAACTAATGCTAAATCAATTTAACACAGAGAAAAACAAATATTTTTCAGAGCACAATTTTTTGCAAAGATTATGGATTCAGTTAGCAGATAGATATTTATTCAACAAAACAACATGACAGTAGTTCTATAGGAAAAGTTAGTTTTGGAACTGAGTTTAGAAAGGGGCACAAGTAAGAGTTGACATTCTCTGCATAACAGATGAAAAAGAACTTAAACGAAATGTTAGATAAATACATCAGAGTTGAACTGAGGAGAGAAGAAACATCAGGATGGTGACTGGAGTCAGGTTTGTGCCATCTAATAGAAAAGTCCCCTATATTAAGCAGACAAAAGGATGTTAATAATAGTGATTTCTAGGATGTGACTTTAAGTTTGTTTTTTAGTGTTTTACTGGAGAATATTTTATGCAATTCCTTTCCATAGGAAGAAATAAAAATTCTACACAATAAGTAAGGTTCTAATACATGCAAAGATTCATTTTAGTAGTTTCTTGGTCGAGGAAAGGGTGAATAGGTAGAATATAGACCATAAGGTAAAAATTCTAAGATAGCAGCAAAGAAGTTAGTGGAGGTGGAAAACAAAAACCAGAGGTGACTATGACATAGAGAATCCTTGGAAAGTTCATAGAATGTGAGTCTTCATGGCAAGTTTATGTAGTATATAAATGGGGTGGTTACCCGACCTAATTCTGAATTCAAACTTTGTTCCAAATTTTGAAAAATATGAAGTGCCTTACATAATTATTAACTCAATCCCTTGTTTCCACAAAAACATAAGAGTTCACAAAAATTAATCTTGTCCAACATTCTACTGCAGACTCAAGTCATGGTATTAAGACACAAATAGGAAATACACAACATCCACATTGGAAGGGAAGAAGTAAATCTGTCTTTATTTACAAAAAAACCTAATCCTACTCATAGGAATCCATGATAAGCTAGCAGAGGTAGTAAAAGAGCTTAGCATGGACAGAAGATACAAGAACAAAATAAACATTGTATTTCTGGTCTAGCAATCAGTAATCAAAAAATAAAATTAAGAAGTTCCTTAACAATAGCATCAAAAAGAATAAAACATCTAGAATACATCTGACACAAAACGGGGAAGACTTGTACACTGACGCATACAAAATATTGCTGGAAATAATTAAAGATCAAAATACATTAAGACACAGCTCATGTTTACAGATGAAAAGACTCAATATGTTTAACCTAACCATTCCTTCCAACTGACTTGTAAGTTTCATGTATTACATATCAAAAGTAATATCCTCCCCTATTTGCTACTGAGAAATTAAAATTAAAACTTGTAGAGTTTTTCTCCCCTGTGTGTCCTCCACTGACTTGTAAGGTCAGAGCTCCTCTCTCCAGTTGCAGTGGCTTCATTTCCTTCATGTCTTCAAAGGTGGGTTATTCAAGTCAAAATGTTCTCCTCTGACATGGCCAATGTACTCATGTGTCAAGTCGATCTATAAGGTTAATTTAGCACTAGACTCAAGGTAACAAATCTTCAAGAGCAAATACTGTAGAATACTGCATAAATACTACAAAGCTGTGTGTCCTTTACTGGCTATAATTTCCCAAGATAAGTCAGGTACTTCCAGTGTCCACTTACCTATTATAATCTACAAATTCATCGCCATGACTAATCAGACTATAGCAAGAGCAGATTCAGTTTATCCTCGAGCATGTGGGAGAAGGGCAGGGAAGAAGCAAGGGTGATAGTAAAAGAAAAAGGAGGGGGAAATGGTAAACAGTCTTGATGACAACTTCACCAGATGCTTGTCAGGTTAAAGCTCACTTGAGAGAATTATCACAGTAGAGAGTTCATCGCGACGCAGCCCTTCTACATTCGGGAAAAAAGTATCGACTTTTTATATAAACTGCCTTCCTTTTTAAAGAGTGGTATTTGAAGTATCATTGGCTTTGGGGAAGAGGAAACAAAGAGTGTCAAGTAGTGGCAGGGACTCAAGGATCAAACTCTCCTGTTCAGCTCCTGTCAATACTCCTAGACGTGGAAACTTGGTCAAGTTCTTCATTTCTTAGTGCCTCAGATTTCTCACCTATAAGATGGGCTTCTTCCACACTGTAAGCGCCTGTTCTGCTGCTGGTGTTCATCCACGTCTGCCAACAGAGTCTCTGACCTGTTCTATATCCCTCAAAGTCTGTGCAGCAAGACAAGAGACTCCTAACTTCTTGTAATCCTGATGCTTCCTTTATCCCAGCTTCCAGAAGGCCAGAACAATAAGAGAGAGACAAAAGGGTACCCAGACATCTCTTTTTCTCCTGATCTTTAATGTAGATGATCACTTTCTGTATTCTACCTATACAAACCCCATTCATATGTTTATACTTTTTGTGAATATTATAGTATCTGCTACATATGAACAATGAATGAAAAAAATTGAATTAATGAAGACTCTCATCAACCTGTCAATCAATCTATCAACAGTTTTGTTAAGATTGCTTGACTAGTGGTAGGAAAATAGAAGTCTAGACATAAGAGCTAAGAAAACTCTGAACACGGGACACCATAAATTGCATAATTTTTATGTATTTAGTGTTGGACAATATCACAGATACTCACCAAACCTCTTCAGGAATTGAAAGGATGAGAAGTGCAACAGGTTACCTGAAAAGCAATATTTCCTTTTTCAAAATTTTTTTCTGAAAACAATAATCTAAATAACCCCAAAACTAAATAAACTAAAACAATAAACATTAGTGTAAAATCACATTTCTATTTCTGATTTTTAAAAATTGAGAAAATATTATTAGAAAAGGAAGATATAGTAATACAAAAGGTAAATATTTTTAAGGCAATAGGATTCATTTCTGTAAGAGAGAAGTGAGGAAATGAAACAAAGAACATCTCTGCTCATCAGGGCTTCTCGTGATTTATTCAAACACTTTATTTCCTATTAGGAGAATAAAACTTATTTGAGACTGACTTCTTCAAATTAATGATGAAACTATGCTGTCAAAAAGACTGAAGGCATAATTATATGTGCCTCCTCTTATTAAATATCATTTTTGTAATAAACTAAATTAAGACCTCACAATAGAAAACTAAGATACAACTCACAATTGTTTGGGATCACAAGGATTGGGCTTGAAATTGAAAAAATTCTAAAATTCTTCTATGGCTGATATCTTGAGGATCAACAGAGCATTTTTTAAATTTTGTATTTTATTTTTTTAAAAGATGTGTGGTACAAAATCACATTGAGATACCACCTAACCCCAGTAAGAATGGCCATTATTAATAAAACAAAAAACAACACAGCCTGGCAAGGATGTGGAGAAAAGGGAATGCTTCTACACTGTTGTTTCATATGCCAACCAGTTTAGCCTCTATGGAAAACAGTGTGATTCCTAAAAGAACTAGAACTTGACCTTCCATATGACCCAGCAATCCCCCTTCTGGGAATATACCTGGAAGAACTTAAATAACTCTACCAAAAAAAAAGATAATAAACACACATGTTTATTGCAGCTTTATTTACAACAGCAAAAACATGGAACCAACAGTGCTGTCCATTAAAACTGGACTGGAGAAAAAAATGTGGTGCATACACATAATGGAATATTATACAGTCATAAAGAAGGACAAAATTATGGACTTCACAGCAATTTAGATGGATTTAGAGTCTATAATACTTCGTGAGTTATCACAGAGAAAATTGTTTTTAAATGTTTGAATTTATCCAACAATTACTGAGTACTCACTATGTAGCAGGCCCTGTTCTAGGCACCAGATAATAAGCAGTAAATCCAACAGATGGTATCCCTCCTACATTCACAAAGTTTGCTCTCTGAACTCATCATACTAGTTTTAGTATTTAAAGCTAAACCCAATGTTTTATATATCTGTCCCAGAAATTTAAGGACAGATTGAATTTAAGATGCATTGTTTTATTATTTGTTTTAGAACTTACTTTCAAATGAATGCACATCATTAAAAAGCCAATTATAGAAAAAAATGTCTAATAAAAGTTGGTTGTCAAAGGATCATAGATCAGAAACAAGACACAGAGATATCCGCAGAAACATATATACTATCAGGTGCAGAAAGAGACAGGCAGTATTTACTAACTGAGAAATTAAATAGTATATGGATTTGTAGAACTGCCATGCTATTAAATCTATATAAAATGCTGTTGAAATAATGGTTACTTTTTTTCAAAAAATATATACAAACCCTTTGAAGAAAATTGTTTCTAGGATAGTTTCTGCTGAAAGTTATCCTTATGAGTAAGCTTACAACACGGCTAAGAGCAAATCCCGATGGTTTTTTGGGTGTGTTATGCTATGTTGATAGAGTTCAGTTTCTTGATAGGAGGAGGGAAGTGTTGTCTTTCTGTAAAATAAAAACAATATGAAAATACTAAAAATATACAAAGAAGGCATACAAACTGAAGGGAAACTTTGATTGTAGCAAGACGACAGTTACTATTTATGGGAGACAGAGCTGCCTCATGGAATCATGGTGGAGCTGGGTGAACTTTGTAGAGAGGTTCCCTTCATACAGGCATGTCTTCAGTAGGTAAAAAGGTTCCCTCCATACAGACATGTCTTCAGTATGTGAAGAAGAAACCAAGCCAAGAATACAATGAATTTTGGTGCGATGATAAAAAATTATTTTCTCAATGGTTATGGGTATAAGTTATAGAGAAATAAAGTTTGGAAGGGTTTTATAAAGAACAATGTGCATACCAAGGGGTTCTAACACCAAGGGAGAAGTGAAAAAAGAAGCAAAGGCATCTCTCTCAGATAAGAGGGAGAGGAAAAAACGTGCTGATGGGGTAGGTTCTAGATATTTCCTGCACAAATTTCCTGAGTGTGTACTCCATAAATATATCTCTTAGTGTCTATATTTGGGAGTTTAAGCAGCAATTTTTATTTAAATTATTTTCATCTATACCTCAGATGTTTTGCATGTAAATTTTGTAGCTTCCCTGACTCTTGTTTCATGAGTTGGATACTATATACATCAATCCAAGATCATAATAGAATGGAACAACAAACATTTGTTTCACTGGCCCCAAGCAAGTCATACAGCATTCTTCTTCATTGTTCGTTTCACATGTCATAGTTATAACCCAAGTAACATACATTCCCAAAAACCTAACCCTTCGCCTGGGTCCTGAGTATAGCTTAAGCATTTGCCTTCCTTATCCAGAATTTACACTTTGTTCTGCTTCTAAATTATCTTATGTCTTCCTCTTGAAAGCATCCACTCCTGATGAAACATTTTTAATTCTATACAATTATATGCTTATCTTCATTGGTTTCACAATAAATAATGAAATTATTCATACCGTAATATATACATGTCATCAGAGAACACATGAGATTTTGTAAATCTTATCTCAAAAAATCTTTCCCAAGAAATCCCCATTGCTTTAACTGTTGACCAGAGGTGGTAGATATAACTTATTTCACATAACAAAGTGGTGGCACAGGCAAGACAGATTTGCCACTCAGTCTTGCTAGTGATAGCCAGATGCAAGATAAATGGATATATTACTAAACTAACCATTTACTACCCAACAATCCTATTGTTGGGGACCCAAGGATAGCACCACGACTAGTTAGAAACAGTGAGATCAATCTCGATGACAGTTCCTAATTCAAGTGCCAAGCCTGTCAAATGCAAGGTTTATATTTATGCAGCTGTAGAGCAGACCAACCAGCTGTTCTAATCTCTGGCTTCACACTGAATCACCTGGGCAGATATTGGAAAATACCAATGTCCAAGTCCTATCTTAGAATAATAAAATAAGAATTTCTCTTGTAGGGACCTGGGCATTATTAGCATTTTTAATATCTTCCCAGGTGATTCGGATCCAGTGGGAGTGTGAGCAAACTATATTGGTTTTCTCCTCTACCCTAATTCTGCTTAACTCCTTAGCATCTTCTGGACCTCAGAATGTCTTCCCAACTTCTCTAAAGGGAATACCAAAAGACACTTTAACACCGAAAACAAAAGATTTTTTGTTGGTAGCGTTACATTACTGGAATTTAGAAAAGCTGTTTTTGTCATTCATTTTTCTCCATATTCAAGAGAACAAATTTTAAAGTGGAAAGTGACAATAATAATGAACCAAATACCTAATCTCAAATAACATTCCTCTTATTCTCTTAGAATTTTACTTCCCTTTCAACTTACCTGCCCTCATTGGCCAAGGCTAATTGTAACTAGGGATATCTGCTTTTATGCCAGACTAAATGTTGCTTGAGAGTATAGGAGAAAGGCACACCCACAAGCGTGCATGTGTGTACACACACACACACACACACACACACACATACACTGATGTTCAGTTCCCTGTGGACATTTGGAAGTTGTCAGCAGTAGCATAATGACAATCCTAATTATTAAAATTACTCTAGTGTGGCGAGTGCTTTAGGATAACATGCCGACAGGCATGCAATATGTTAACTGTGCCATGATCTTTGTCTTTTTTAAAAGAAATT
Source organism: Carlito syrichta (assembly GCF_000164805.1). NCBI lineage: Eukaryota > Metazoa > Chordata > Mammalia > Primates > Tarsiidae > Carlito > Carlito syrichta. Next base: position 578,300 of record NW_007249312.1, on the reverse strand, counting down.
AAATTTGTAGGAATATTCCACTGGCTTTCATCAAAACACCTTTCACCAACCCCAGTGACACATTCCAACGAAATTGCTAATAAATTCTGATTTCATAGGGAATCAAATGCCCCAAAGATGTATTTTATTATTCAGTTTGTACAAGAGATTTCCATACTAAATCAACTAGATCCTCAATTTTTCATATTTTTATACATAATCACAATTTCACCAATTCTCAAATTATATTATATACAGTATCATAAAGATGCTGTGATTAAATACCATACATTTTAAAATATTTTTCAAAACAGATTTCTTTTAGGTCCCAAGTAGGACTAGCAAGACACGTTTTTTTGTTGTTGTTGGTTTTTTTACTGGAAATTATCTATAGTCTATATTCTAATATGGATGTGTAAATACACAATCGTCCCAGGAAATGCAAGTCAAAATATTGCATGCTCTAACATGGGTCTCTGTGTATCATAGAGAATGTCAAATAAACAAGACCTATAGTGTCGAAAAAAGAAAGGCTGGTGTGTGTTGTTTCAGGAAGAAGAACCATGACCAGTAGTTGGGGGTTGCATGGAAACAAATTTGAGACCAACATAAAATAAAACCAACAACCAGCTCTTACTAAAAAAAAAAAAGTGGGCCACCTGGCTAAGCAGACCTGTCACACTCATAGTTGGTTCTCAGTATGTCCAATCTGAGAATTCACCATCTTTAAAAATAATAAAGCTTCAAGTAGGAAATTATATAATACTGGCAAGTTCTCAGCCTGCCACGGAGGGTCAAACATTTATTCTCAGATACAGTGAAGCAACAGCCCAGACACAAGTCTTCTTGTCTATGTAAACCGCAGGGCACCTCCTCAACCAGGCCAGAAGAAGTCTTTAAAAATTGGGGTTCATGCCAGGAGTAGTGGCTCACAACTATAATCCCAGCACTTTGGGAGGCTGAGACGGTAGAATTGCTTGAGCCCAGGAGTTCGAGGCCAACCTAGGCAGCATAGCGAGATCTTGCTACAAAAATTAAAAATTTGTCTAGCGTGATGGCGCACTCATGTAGTCCCAGTTACTCAGGAGGCTGAGGTGGCAGGATTGTCAGAGCCCAGGAGGTCCAGGCTGTGGTGAGCTATGATTGTGCCATTGCACTCCAGTCTGGGCAACAGAGTGAGACCCTAACAAAAAAAAGAGGGTTTTCGAATGCCTACCCTTCCAGCTCCTAGGCAATCTTCTGCTGGGGCCAGATAACCATGAAGGAAATACATACTCAAACTTTATCTCTGGACATAGAGGCAGTCAAAAAGAATAAATAAATTATAAAAATTAAATACTAACAAATGTGACTATTTATGGTGTAAATAAACTAAATTGCCTTTATATTTTTCTGTCATCACATTTTCCCCTGTGTGTTGATCAGTACAGTATATAAATTAAAAGCAGGCCTTTTTTCGAAAAAAAGAAAAGAAAAAAAGGATATTATAGCATTCATGTCTAGGAATCTTACATAAATACCAAGTGGTTTTGATCTTATTTGCAAGAAAAAAATGTTTGTTTGATATAAAGAACATTGAATAATTTATGTAATATTGAATAATGCAGTACACTGGGGAGAATTTGGAAAAACACTCATGGTGCTCTAAATTATTTTCATGCCCTACTATTCCATATGAGGCCATACACTAAAAACTGTTGGCATGGTAAATTAAAAAGAAAAAGAAATACTGATTTGGAAATTTAATAGACGAAAGCTGCTTTTATTTTGAAGGATAAAATAACAGATTTCTAATCGATCAAGCGATTTGAATTGTAAGAACATTTCTTGAAAAGAACGTGAATTAATGGGGTAGGATTTATAGTTATGTTGTCTTCAATCCAGCTCCATTCCTCTACGCTCAGAAGCTGCTGACAATGAGTGGATGTTCTAAGGGTGATAAATGTCTGATTCCAGAGCCGGTACAGCAAGTGTCTGGGGAGCAAAAATATTGTGGAACTATAATAATCTCCAGCCAACTACAAAGCTACAGCAATGCATTACTGATCTCACATGGCCTCTTAATTTTAATATCATCTTGATCTGTTTATCTGAAGGTTCAATATGCGACTGGGTCTTCTGATCTCAGCAATGTGCTGAACCGGGCCTGTGAATCCATAGGGAACAATCTGATTCACTAGGAAGATGCAAAAGCTGTAAACAAAAGCAAATGTGATGGACATTTTTCAGAACCCCCTTGATCGTTCCTCTAGCTGGCCGAAGTCTGTCACCCTATTTCATTCAAGCCTTCGAGAGCAGGGCATCCCCAACTCCCGGGTCACAGGTTGGTAAATGGGCAGTAGGAAGTGAGTGGCATCTGTATTTACAGCCTCTCCATGGCTCCCATTACCGCCAGAACTCCGTCCCCTGCCACATCAGTGCTGCATTAGATTCTCACAGGACCACGAACTCTACTGTGAATTGCCCACGCGAGGGATCTAGGTTGCCCGCTCCTTTTGACAATCTAATGCATGATAATCTAAGGTGGAGTTGAGGCAGTGATGCTGGTGCTGGGGAGCGGCTGCAAATACAGATGAAAATTAGCAGTGAGGTTTGATTGCATATCATCCTCCCTCCTCGGCCCCTGGAAAAAATTGTCTTCCACAAGACTGGTCCCTGATGCTGAAAAGGTGGGGGACCACTGTTCTAGAGAACAAACAGACTAGGTCTGGCTGCTTTATTGCTGAATGTTGGCGAAGATTCACTTTAGGACAGCTCAGTAGAACTTAAGAGCTAAAGGAAAATCATTGCCCTCTCAGGAGGTCACACCTGCCAAAGTGATTCACTTCCAGTTGCCCGGACTAAGGAAAAGGATACCGCCAGAATCTGGCATTGGGGCTTGGAAAGCAGGCCCTGTACATGAAGGTGGCTCCTGAAGCCAGATGCACTTTGCAAGGAATGACACCCAGAGCACCTCATCGGTGTGTGAGGATTAAATGAGATGGCGTACTTAAAGTGTGGCACAGCGAATATTAAATTAATAGTGTTTCTCGCTACCATTTTGAGCCCCCTCTTCACTCTCACTATTTCATTTAAGGATCACAGTCCCCTTATTTAGGTAATATTATTCTTAGTTTATAAACAGGTGGGAACATGGAAATTCAGAAAGAATGAAGACAGCTTTCTTAAATCATGCCCTAATGAACATCACAATCTGTGTCTGCTCAAGCCCATTTGAGCCACTACACCAATCAGTTTCTAATAAAGTATGACACAGTCTCATTGTTTTTGCCCTGCAGAGTGCTTTTCGGAATACGGAGATTCCCTCAGGTAACTCTGAAGTCCTACCAAGTCAGTGCTTTGAGTTTATCCTCCTTATCAATTTTCTCTTTATAATCCAGATTGGGAAATAGAAATCATACTCCATTTTCAAAGAAGAATGTCATAACTTGTAAAGTTTGGTTATTGTTTTTTATTTGGGTTTAAGGATTTTTTTTGCAACAATAGATGAAATAATTGTGAGGAATTTAGGGAGAAAAAATAAACATTATTCATATTTCTATCTTCTAAAGAACCGCTGCTAACATTTTGCTGTGTGGCTTTCTATGTTCTCACATGAGTGCAGGTTTAAATATTTGTGTATTTTTTTACAAAATTAGTATCATACTAAGCATTGTTTTTTGGGAATCTTGCATTTTCTTTTAAAATATCAGAAATTTTTGAGCACATAATTTTAATAAATCCATAGTTTTCTCTTGTGAATGTAATATATAATTTATGTGCATAACTTCCTATTGGAGTATATATATCAGTAGTTTCTTCTGGAATACGGTAATATTATGCATTCATCATCTCATTTAATCCTGTTAATTTCACAGTCATCATTCCATTGAATGATTTGATATCTGCGACACCACCAAGATGCAGACATTTTTAAAATTACTTATTCTAAATATGTGGAAACAGAATCTAGAATCTATAATGTTCTGTCTTTTTTTAAAATCCTGTTTTTTTAAAAAACTCTTTCTTGGTTCATTTTTGCTACTATTTCAGGTTTTCTTCACATATATTTCTCATTATACATTTACAGATAATTTTCTTAAGATATTGTACTTTTACCAGCAGTTTAAGACACAATCTGTTTCCCTAGACTGTCACATTACTCATAATTTTTAAACATTTTATTAAGTGGCAAATTTTCTACTTTGGCATTGTATTTAAGTTTCTGTTTATGATGAAGAGTGTTAAACTTTTTTAGAATTACACTTTGGAATCAGGAGGTACATGTGAAGATTTGTAACATAGGTATATTCTGGCATGTTTGTTTGATTGTTTTTACTTTTTATTTAATAATAGCCATTTCTGACTATGGTGAGGTGGCCCATTGAAGTTTTAATTAGTATGTCTCTGATGATTATTGATGTTGAGCATTGTTTTATGTTTATGGGCTGCTTGTATGTCTTCCTTAGAAAAGTGTCTGTTCATGTTCTTTAATCACTTTTTAATGAGGTTGCTTGTCTATTTATTTTTCCCTGTCAATCCATTTGAGTTTCTTACAGATTCTGGACATTAGGCCTTTGTCGGATACATAGTTTGAAATATTTTCTCTCATTCTGTGGATTGTCTCTTTACTCTCTTGATGGTTTCTTTTGCTGTACAAAAGCTTTTTAATTTGATAAGATTTTAACTTTATGATGTCTTAACTTGATTAAAATATGTTAATAAGTCTATTGACCATGTGCCTTTATTTTTTTGTTGATATCTTACTCGTGCTATTTGGCAGTTTTTCTGTTAAAGATGTTTTTTTCTTACTAACGTTAAGATTTTCAGACGTACTGGTTTTGTTAACCATTTTTCATATATGTTGCAAATATTTGTCACTTATATGTTGTAGTTTGCATTATTAATTAATTATGTTTCTCATCTCTATGCCACATATATATATAAAAACTCTTACACACATGCTTTTCATTTTGAAAAAATATTACATCCACTGAAAGTTTGTAAAAGTAACACAGAAAAGTCTGTTTGACTATACCAATCAATGGTATTCTGCAATACCAGCTTCCTTTCTGTGGTGTGTGTGTGTGTGTGTGTGTGTGTGCATGCAACACACACACACACACACACACACACACACACACTTGCCTTTTAGCAAACCTTCCAGAAGTAGGAGTGAAACGTACTTTTAAGTATACTTCACACTTAAATATTTCAGCATGCCTCCCTCAAGAAGAAAAATATTTCCAATGAAACCACAGCATCAAGAACACACACCTAAGAATGACAACAATAGCAGCATTATTTGATATATATCCATACACACATTTTCTCAATTATCCTCAAAATGACTTTCCAAGATTTGGTTGTTTACAGTTTTTGCCCCCTGAGTCTCCTTAATCTATAAGACTTATACCCTTTTTAGGTCCTTCGTGACGTTGACTCTTCAGAGGGTCCAAGTTAATCAGCTTGTACAACACCATGATTCCTAGATTTATCTGACTGTTTTTTCATCATTAGATTCAGGTCAAACGTACATGACAGGAACGAACATAGGTGATTAGTTATGTTTCCCAAGACATTATATCATGAGTCTATGCCTGCTAAATGAAAGCAAATTAAAGTCACAGGAGACCATTGACTTTAGTATACAATCAGCTATATTATACAAAACTTTTCCCAGGAAAAATAGGTTAAAGAATTTGACTTATACAAAAACCAAAATAGGGATACCTACTTCTACTCTATGAAATATTTCATTGTAATCCCTTCTCCATACTATGGGTGGTTAAAAAGTACAGCCCATGTATAGTTATGTGCTGCATAATGTTTCAGCCACTGATGGATTGCATATGTGATTGTGAACACATAAGATTATAACATCATATTTTGACTATACTTTTGCTGTATTAAGATACATAAATACTCACCATCATGTATATAATTGACTACAGTATTCAGTACAGTAACTCTGTACAAGTTTTTAGTGGAGGAGCAATAGGTTACACCACACAGCCCAGGCATGTAGCAAGCTACACCATGTAGGCTTGTATAAATACACTCCATGATGTTCATACAGTGATGAAATCACCTAAGGACACATTTCTCAGAATGTATCCCTGTCACTAATCAGTATATGACTTTACTCCCATTCCACTCACAGCCACATAAATTTCATAAACTTGCAGTTGAAAAAGTAGATTTGGATACCCAAGTTGTTCCAAGCATACCTTAAAATTTTCCAGGGCAACCCCTTTGCGTTACCTCCCACTGTGGGAGCTTTTCTGTCCTCTCAATAAATCCTGCTTTCAAAAAAAAAAAAAAACTTTCCAATAACTAAAACATTACAAAACGGTAATGAGGAAAATCAGTGTGCTCTACCAAGGAGAGAAAACCCAGGCTTGATACAGTTACATGAATGAGATGAGCCGCTCCTTGTCTGGGAAAGAAATGAAGGTCTGGAAGAGCGATCTCAATGTTATCCACTCCAGGGAATTGAACAGAAGACCTTTCCCCTCTAGGGAGGATAAAAGGAGCTGCCATGGCAACATTGTGAACTGTTGCTTTTTCATTTTATTCATGATGGATTCTTAAAATATAGACTTACATACCCTGAAGCCATTAATTTATATAGTCTAAGCTATAAATATATTATTTATGGTTTTTTCCTTTTTTAATATTGATGAAATTACTACCCTTTCAAAGAAAAAGTGAGTATTTATCATAGCTGTTTATGACATTTTTGCACACCAAACTCTCTTAATTTATTCAAATTAATTTTTATATACAGGGCATGTTATGCTCCCCTTTCACTAGGGGTATTCTTGTAACAGCGTTGTCAAATAGAAACACAAAACAAGCGTTGTCAAATAGAAACACAAAACACAAAATAAGTAAATTCAAACTTTCTAGTCAGCAAACTAAAAAAAAAAAAGAAAAAGTTAAAGAGAAACATGTAAAAGGTATTTTAATAATGTTTTTATTTAAACCAATCTTTCCAAAATATTGTGATTTCAACATTTAATTATATTGAACAAATAATTAATTTTACACTTTTATACTAATTACTTGAAACCTGAAATATATTTCACACTTACAAAACGTCTCAATTCAGACACTAAATTTTCATCTGCAATACTTAGCATACATATAAATTTAATACATTTATCACTGAAAAAGTAGACATATATTCAAGTTGTTTCAAACTAGCACATTTTTTAATACTGAATTACGTTTCAACTTTAAAATTAAATTTAAAGGAATTTAATCATTTTTTTTCTAGAAAATCCATATCTGTTTCATAGCTGAAGGAAGATTCAACTGGGTGAGAATTTTTAAAATACCTCCTATATATGTTTAACACAATAAAACTCATAGTCCACACTTATAAGAACTTAATAACTTGATATGTAGGGAAATAAGACAGAGGTAGATAAGTAGATAGATAGAGACAGCGTGAGCTAAAATGTGTGATAAGTTTGATGTCATAGGCAGATAGCACAGAATGTCTCAATTTAGAAGAAGTAAGATAGCCGGAGTTTACTTCAAAATTAAAAGAAAATTGAGATTCATTTTGTAACCCACCAACAACTGTTCCTTCAAAGTGCATTTTTAATCTAACCACACTTTTTGATAGTTTCCTCATCAGTGTTAATAGAGAGAAAAATATTTCCTAATTAAGATAAAATGTTATCGTTCATACTTATTTTAAAATAACTGATATAAAATTCATCTGTATTTATAAGGAAACATAATGCATACTTAATTTAAGGCAGCAAAACTCATTTTCCCATACTACATCGCAAGCATTCATAATTTTAAACCCCACATATTTCTTACCCAATCAACAGTTAAAATGGGAAATCACTTTATATTTTGAAGACACAGTAACATTTTATTTAATTGCCATTTATTTTGCTTATTTTTACTCTATAAAACAAGTCTTTATTTTATAGAGTAATTTTGAATACTCAAAGTCAAGTTTTATCACCAGAATTCATGCAAACAAGCTACCATTGTGACAAAAACTCACTGTGAAGTTGACTTCTTGTCATTAGAGCAAGGAAGTCATTAAGTGGCATTATTTGACAATCATTAAATTCATATTAGGATTTCACATGTCACAACAATGAGAATGGGGACTAGGAAAAAAATGACTAAACTTGTAGTAAGTAATTTATATTGAACCAGAAAAAAACAAGTTTTAAAGATAATAACCAAAAATCATTTTGAAGATTTATGGAACTGTTGTCAGTCAAATGGCCACAGAAGACAAAGTGCTTTAAAGGACTTCAGGGGCAAGGGCACTTCCTGAATGGATGGTCTATTTCACATGGGAGCAAAGACAAAATAGAAGTCAGATTTCTGCAACCACAGTTCTTTGTAAATGTCGGACTCCCAGCAATTTCAAGCAAGAGTACCTGTTGACAAGTACTTTAAACAACAGACACTTTCCATTTATAGTATAGGAATAAAGCACTATATGAAAGAAAACTCCCAATTTTGAAAATACATGGGGGTGGTCATCTTCACTATATTCTAAGATTTAGGATTTGATTAAATTTTTTTAATCAAATTGTTACCTGATATAGTTGTGTAATTTCATTCACAGAACCGTCTTTCTGAGCTCAGTAAGTCACATTTTCATGTGAAATAAAATTAACTTCCATGTGTTTTTGGTCATTTTTGTAACAAAATTTCGATTCTTTTTATTGAAGACTTAGGAGTTTTCTGATATACTGCCTTGGTCCAGATAGGATTTCTCAGCTACTATTGGGTAAAAGGTCTCTTGTGACACACAACAGCCCTAATTCAGGCACAGACAATGGACTTAGGGTAGTTAAAAATACGTCATCCTGATGCATTTGTTCCGGAGGTTAGAGACTATCTTTGCTTTTACAACTGTTCCCATAGTAAAGGATAATTTGAGTTTTTATTGTTTCATTTTACAAGTGACCAATAAAATAAATCATATATATCCTGATAGACAATTAAAAACAACATCATTGACTTTACTAGGACATGTAGCAAACATAGGAATATGAGAAAAGAACTTGAAAACAAATTAAAACTTGCTCCTTCAATTATAGTCACCTCGTGAATAGGACAGTGCATGTACACTACAATTTGTCCTAAGAATAATTTTTGTCACTTTCCATTCAGCTAAATAAGCTTTTTTTGTTTTCTATTTGCCTCCCTTTCTACAATTTGGTACTGAGAAAATCAGGAAAACAATATACTGTTTAAAACAAAGTTTTCATTTGCATCTGGCTGCCTAAACATTTCCCCTCTAATCTCTGACATGATATAGAGAAATCATTTTTGCATGTGAGCGAGTCAGCTGGGTTAGCATGAATCCTATCACGTCCTGGTCCACAGTGACTCTGGGCAGTTGATTTAAACAGCTAGCTAATTTCTGCAAGCAGCCTCTTCCATTTTCCCAGAAAATGAGAGGAAGCTTGGATTTGACGAGGAGACAGAACAGGGGGAGAAAAAGACATGCAAAAACGGAAATAGAGTAAGTAACTGCTGAGGCTTGGCTAATCAGAAAGGACACTTCATGCATATTACGGACCCATTGTGATAATAAAATTGGCATCAAATTGCCTACGCAGACCGCTTGAGACACTCTGCATCTTTAATTTTTAAAGTTATGAAGACACTTGACACAGAGGAGGATCAATTTTCATGAGTTTTCGTGCAAATACTTACTTAAGCAATACAGTGGGCCAGAGTCAGTAGGAAAATTGCAGGCTTGCAGCCACCTAATGGCAGCTAATTACACTGTTCCTGGGCCCCTTTTCAATGGTCTCGGTTGGCAGTAATGGTCATGGCTGATTTATTTTGATTCACGTTCCAGGGTCTAAAGTTATAATAAATGACTATATTTGCTAAAACTGGTTCTGATCATGAAACCACCAAAACATTAAAACAAAAGGGAGTCCTCCAGTTAACTTGCTAGGTTCTCAGATCCCAGAGATAGGTAGTGTGGTACCATTTAATAATGGAATCAGGGTGTTCAGTATGGTATAGAAGCAGTTCCCAGATCTCAGTAGCCCCTCTTTCAATGGACAGCCTTGAACAGGTACATTTAGGGAGATGGAAATTTAGACTGCTCCCCATATGGGGTGGCTGATAGACTGCCTTACTTTATATAAAGTAGATGTGGTGCTTAATTTCTGTTATTGATATTTTTGAGGACCTGCTCTGGCACTGGTTTGATTTTAGATTACACATACCTGTTTATTATAATTATGGTTATGCTAAGATTAATCAGCTGATTTAATAGAAAAACACATTTTTTGCCCTATCACCACAGTCTTGAGAGAAAAATACTCTTTTCAAGATGGAAACTTTGACAACCAAAAATCTCATCCAACAGACAAGGAGACTGAACTTTATTTCTGAGTTCAGGGGAAAAAAATCATTAGAAACTAAATGTGGGTTATGAGACTTGTGGTGAACAAAGAATAAGCCAAACCTCCATTTATTGCCCATGTTTCCTTGAGGAAAAACCTACAAGCTCTTTCACCCTGTTACCTATGTGAAAACTACAAAAATAGACATGACATGTGAACACTGAGTGTTTCCTTTCTTATTTCTATTCATATCTTAGCAATTTTCCCATTAAGAAGTGAATTTAGTACTGGTGAATGAATTTCTGTTTCTGTTCAATTGAATGTACTGCTTTAATGCTAATGCTAATCTGTTACACATAAAAATAGGTCCGTTGCATAGTATTTTCCATAAATCTCTTCCAAAGGGAATCATCTTGACAGTAAATAAAACTTTGCTTGTGAAAGAAGCTCTAAACCATTTTAAAAATGGGTGTGTTTTCTGCCTGCAGGGCCACCTGTGTCACCACATGTGCAAAGGGTAGACGTGACACATTGACCTCCATTAGATGTGGTGACTATGATTCCAAAAATAGAAAGGGATTATTTTCATCACTACATATGAAATTTCTTTTTGGGAGGTCGGAGTCTCACTCTGTCGCCCAGGCAGGAGTACAGTGGCATGCTCACGGCCACCACAGCCTCGACCTGCTGGGCCCCAGCGATTTCTCCACCTCAGTTTTCCAAGTAGTTGGAACTACAGGCATGCACCACCATGCCCGGCTAATTTTTTGATTTATCGTCGAGACAAGGTCTCTGGCTGTTCTGGAACTCCTGGGCTCAGGCAAAGCAAATTTCAATGTTTGCTTTTCATTTTGGTGACTTGAATTTCTAGTTAGTATAATCTTGTTTTGTATCAATCCATAAAAACATAAAATCCTCATATTTACACACTTAGCATGCTAAATGTTACAAGAAGTGTATAAATATGCATTGAGAAGCTCCCTTCTCCTTTTGCTACCTATTCTGAAGTTTTGACTTTATTTCTTTCTGAAAGTTACAACAGACTGGAAAAAGGAATGTTTGCACAATGCTGGATAATACCTGGCAGGAATTTGAGTCGATGACTCCACTCTGGCCTCCTCAAATCCACACAAGAATCTGAGGAAGTAGGATTGAAAAGCTACTGTTCTCTATTGATACCTGGCCAATACGTTTAGTAGAAGTAGCTCTCTTTCTTCCATCCGTTTCGTGGTCTACTTGGGGGTGGAGGCTGTTAGCCGTGGATAGGAACTAACAGCATTACATACTGCAAAAAGCAATTGCCTGAGCAATTTTCCTAAGCCAGAGCCAAAGTAAAGCAAATGCGATGCTCTCCCTTACCTCTCTGGCTGCCACATGAGAGCAGAGCTGCATGGTGATCTCCAGAGGGCAAATTCCATGACAGAAACTGAATTCTGTAGCCAATTGCATGGCGGCACAGGTCTGCCGCAAGTATGGAATTTAAATATTGAATAGTACATATCCTTTTTTCTTTCCAGGGACTAACAAAAACAAAGAATTTTAACTACACAGGTGTATTTGCTTGACTCCACTGAAAGAAAACACCTTCCAACTAAAGAAAGCTAGACAACCTTATTTGGAAATACTTGAATCATACTCTGTATTGGTATTTTAATAGCCAGTCCCATGGAACAATGGCCAAAAATCTCATCTCAAAATTGTTCAGTGTTATACTCTTTAGCTAAAATATGAGCAAAGTATTTCCTAAGATCTGACCATGGAATGCTGAGTGTTTCTTTCACCCTTCTAGAATGTTGTGTATTTTTTTAAAAATATTTCTTCACTTTTAAAAGATAAGAGGAAAATGAAATGGAAAAGTTCAACTGCCAGTTACAGCTTTTATAGATAACATTTAATGCAATTGCTCTTCCAATATCCCATGACCAAAAATACAAGTAAATTGTATTCATTGAATTCGAAAGGCTCAAAGTACATATAGTCAACATACATTAAGTAACTACTTGCCCTTAACTTTCTCATTTTGCTACTAGTCTTGAATAAAATTTTGTTTAAATTTCAAATGCAAAGTTACATAATCATGATTGTCTTTTATTTTGAATTTTTATACAAAATTGACATTTTCATATCTTGAGAGCATCCAGGTCATTTTCTTCTATTTAAATTCTTTACATATAATACAAAAGCATAGGCTTGAGTTGAGCAATTCATTAGAATGAAAGATTATATGGTCCTTATTTCATGAAATTATAGTATCTTAAAACCAGAAGATAATCACAGCAATTATCTAATAGGACTCTAGTTATTTGTTAGCTGAAAAAAACTTAGATTCAAAGAAAAGAATCTACTTACGATCACGTGGTTAGTACATGAGGAAGCTAACATCGGAATGTGTAGGCTTTCCATCTCTAAACATTACTTACTCTACAAGCTCCCTAATGGAATAAAGATCAAAACAGAGTAATAATCGCATAATAGATAATTAGGAGCCCAGAATGGAATGAATCCGAAAACTGTGAAATAAAGGAAACATGCCTTAAAGTAGTTGGTTTGGCCTCCAAGAGGAAAGAAATAGATGACACGCTAAAATTGAAATAATTGGAAAAGGGCTTAATAAATGAACTTTTTAACAAGATATGCATAGAGGATGAAGAAATCACAAGAGATGCTGCCAGGTGCCAGGGTTAGAAATCATTAGGCTAGTATTATTATTCCTAGACCTAACCCAAATAAGGTGGTATATATTCTGGAAGTCAAAGAGAGGGCTCTATAGAGAAGGCCCCTTTGACAGGAGCTCTGACTTTTGATCAAGAAACAGAGCCAATGTGAGGCGACCCTACAGGGAGGAAGCAAGGGAATGAACTCAATGACCTCTCTCGCCTTCCTCTGATCTCTTGCAGCAGAATTCCCTGTAAGCTCACTAGAGGGTAAGAGGACCTGCGGATAGGTAGATCAGTCTCCTTTGGGCAGGGCAAAGGGTGGATTCCATTTTTAAAAATTATTCACGGCACTTGTTAAAGATGATAAGGCAGACTCTATACAACTTGGTGGGGGGAGACGTGCAGAGCATGATAATAGGAATAGGGACCACTGCCATGAGATTTTGCTTTGGGAGAGACAGAGCAAGTTCAACTCCACATACAGCAGGGGCAAGTGGAATTTATAGCCAAGGATTAGGGTGGGGGTTGGTGACTGGAGGAGTGCTAACAGGAAACATCAATGTAAGGGTGAATTCTGGCGAAACCAACCTAGAAGTACTCTTCCTGAAGGCAGGCCAGGGTGACCAAATATCACCTAGTGGGTGGTAAAGGATGAGAAAACTAATCAGATAGCAGGAATGGGAGGGTTCTTACTAAACTGAATGAGCGGAGGTTTTGCTAAAACTAGATTTTACAAGGGGGTAAACAGTAGGCCCAGGAGAAAGTTCATGAGCCTGACTGGCATGAGGTCAAGCAAAGATTCTTATAAAGAAAGGCAGAGGCGTAAAGGGTTGACAAAGGAAGAAATGAGAGGGAATGAGCTAAACCAAAATTTTTAAAAAATCAACTTAAGAATTAGAAGTAAACATGTATTATTAACTCAGTACAAGAAAAACAACATAGAATGATAAAGTTGGGTTGGATAATCACGATTGTAAAATCATGTTTCTGGAAAGAGAATAAAAGATCAAATGGAGAGGAGAAGGGAAGATTGAGAGAAAACAGAGAAGGTTGAGGGTGTGACGGGTTAAACAGATTAGAATTAAAGTTAAAGGAAGCCAGGCTTGGTGGCTCAGCCTGTAATCCCAGCGTTTTGGGAGGCTGAGGTGAGCGGATTGCCTGAGCCCGCAGGTTCAAGACCCCCCTGGGCAACTTGGCAAGACCTCATCTCTACAATAAATCAAAAAATGAGCCGGGCGTGGTGGCGCGTGCCTGTAGATCTAGCTACTTGGAAGGCTGAGGCGGAAGGATCCCCGGAGCCCAGCAGGTGAGGCTGCGGTGGCCGGGAGCAGCCACTGCACTCCAGTCTGAGCGACAGAGTGAGACTCCAACTCAAAAAAAAAAAAAAAGTTAAAAAAAATGTATTTTCATGGAAACCTGTTCCAACTAGGCTTGGGCTAGAAAAAGTTCTTTTGGACAGCACTGATCTGACACATATAACCTAGATACAATATTAAATGTATAAGCTGCATGTGAATATTGAGGGTTTCCATAAAATGTAACCAGAAACACTTTTATTTTCCTGGATTGGAACAAGAGATTTCTACAGCATTTCCACTGTGATACAGGGACCTGCTCATGTCCATCCATATTGCCACAGCCCCCAGAGAAGGGCATGGCAAGGGTTCAAGTGTTCCTGCACATTCCTGAACACGACACTGACAGTCCCCTTGTCTTCCGTGCACTCTCAGTAAGTAGCTTCAGGGAATCCGTGACTTCCCTGCAGATGACGCCCAAAGATGGAAATCCCTATTTACTCCCTTTCTTAAAAATCATAAATTTGAGCACAATGCAGTATCAATGTAATCGGAAGTCTTGTGATTTGCATAACTTTTGCAATGCATAATGTCTTAGGCCTTGTAAATTTCCTTTACTCAAAATGTTACTATCTAAATGTAAGATGCGGCTATAACTTAACCTTTATACAATGCTCTGTTGGTCACATGGCTAATGTACAGGTACCAACAACTCTGGACCATAAAAGTGGACTGTGAGACCTGAAGAGTGGGCAGAACCATTCTAGAAAGATCTCAAGTCCAGCTCTGCTTTCTGAACTTGAACCCAGAAATAAACTTTTTTCTTTCTTTCTTTCTTTCTTTCTTTCTTTCTTTCTTTCTTTCTTTCTTTCTTTCTTTCTTTCTTTCTTTCTTTCCTTCCTTCCTTCCTTCCTTCCTTCCTTCCTTCCTTCCTTCTTTCTTTCTTTCTTTCTTTCTTTCTTTCTTTCTTTCTTTTTGAGCTGGAATCTCACTCTGTCGCCCAGACTGGAGTGCAAGTGGCCGCTCCCGGTCACCGCAGCCTCCTGCTGGGCTCCGGTGATCCTTCTGCCTCAGCCTTCCGAGTAGCTGGAACTACAGGCATGCACTACCATGCCCGGCTAATTTTTTTGATTTATTGTAGAGATGAGGTCTCGCCAAGTTGCCCAGGCGGGTCTCAAACCCGCGGGCTCAGGCAATCCACTCACCTCAGCCTCCCAAAGGTGCGGGATGACAGGCTGAGCCACCGAATAAACTTTTTCTATCAGCTCCTTGCCCCTTTGATTTACTGGTCTCAAGGGAGCACATGCGAGCATTTTTCAGACCATAACAACTGAAGTTCAGCTGTGTGACCTTTCCTAAACAGTCATCCAACAACATTTTGAATCATTCCTATTCACCACTTTTCTTCTGCTCTTACTCTCTCTTATTTCTGGTTGCTTAGGAGGTGAATTCTTGCACGGGAACCTTCAAACTGTATATGAACCAAAGAAGAGAAATACACCAAGTCTGTGAAACTTGTTTCCCAATCTTATCAAAGAAGAACAGAGCCTGCATCCTTTGCTGAAGTCTTCAGTGTGTCTACACCTCCCTAACACATACCCATAGTTTTCTTTTTCATCAACGAGTATCATTTCCAACTTCTTTCCAGATTTCAATCAAAGCATTGACTCCTTCGAAGAGGACATTTGCCTAGCACATAATGAGAAACTTCTGTTTACAATGTGATTTGAAATTATACTATCATTTCCCCAGAGTTGTTTGTGAATGCATTGACCCCTCTAAGCCTCAGCTCCTGCATCGAGAAAAAGTCAATAATAGCAGCTTCTTCCTCCTTGGTTGCTAAAATCATATGACATAATCCATGCAAAGTGCTGACTACAGTGCTGCAAATAATAAAATCTCTTTAAATGTTAACTATTCTTATGATTGCTTTCTAAATGACTGTCTGTGATGGGCTGATGATTTATTGTGAAAGATGGTAGTGAAGCAAGCTCAGGGGTCAACGATGCTCTACCAAGGATGGAAACAGAAGGACAAGGCTGCCACACCACAATCCCTTGGTGTCAATGAGTCAGTCATCGATAATGACGAGTTGATCTTTTTCTCAGAAATGGCACATATTTATCTCCATAAATCAAGCTGGCCAATCTAGAATAAAGTAACATTTTTTAATAGTTACCTTATTTTTCCAGAGTTTGCACTTAATGAATCATATTTGGGGACTTTAGTCTTGAGCAAAAAACACCAATAGAAATATTGCAGAGTATAGTTCCATAGATATCTGGAAATCTTTGTGAAATAGCTTGGCAAATGGATCACCAAAATGCACGATGGCCTTGGGAAGGCAGCCTGCACTAACTGCACGCCAGGTGAGTGTACAGGCCAACTATCAAAAATATGGTTTTGAGTCTGAGATAGGATTTAAAAGATCACACAGCAAGAGCCAAATTAAATCCACTACCAGATTATGCATGAGATAAGTGGTGCACAGGGTAAAATAATTAAATATGGCCCTTTACTTTTAAAATTGGTTTGAATTCGAAAATATATAATAGTAATACCATAAACACTTCATATACACCTCTCAGACTCAATAAATATGGTATGTATCACATTTTCTTGGGATAATTGTGGGATGACATTAAACAGTAAAGGTTTAATCAGAGTTCTTTGTGTGTAACCTAATTGATTCCATTCCATGCTATTATACTCCTCTTACATCTTAGATATAAACACAATACTGAAGTTGAAGTGCATACTTTCCACCCAAGATTTTATACCATCTATGTTCAGATATATAATAATGCATCAACATACAACATATATGTCAACATGCAGCATATATAATTTTTCTGGATCTTAAAATTTGAAATAATAGGTATTATACTGTATGGATCCTTAAGAGTTTGGGTTTTTCTCTCAATATTTTGTATTTATTTTCTTTATTCATTGTGACTAGTGTATGTAACATAATCTACTTCTAACAATAGATATTTGATTTGCTTCCAGTTTTTACTATAAATAACAATGTTGCAGTGAACACTCGTGTATATTTTCCTGTGCACATAGGCAAGAGTTCCTCTCAAGTAAATACATTACTTTGAATCAGAATGCTGGATCTTTGTCAACTTACCCAATACTGCCAAATTGTCCTCAAAACTTGCATTAATGTATAAAACCACTACCAACATATGAGGGTTCCCTTTTTTCTGTATTCTCCCCGTGACATGGTGCTGTCAGAGTTTTCCCAATGTTTGTTGTTCTGGTGAAAGTGAAATCAAATAACATCGCGCATATTTTATTTAGAAGCCAAAATTAAAACAAATTTTCAAATAAATGCCATTTAAGCAGTCAACTACTGGGTTATGACTTTAAGGTCGTTTACTAAATTTCCACTTAGCCCATTCTGTACCTAAGAGGCATGTTACCATATGTGACATAGCACAAGCCATCCAAAGAAAGGCACAAAAAGCATGGCAGTTTGCCCTTCCTTCCACAGCAGGGGAAGACAGTTGTCCCATCCCGTTTTCCTCATGCCAAAAGTAAATAGACACTTTGTAAGAGCTCACTTGATAAATCAGATCCTTTTTACTTTATTATAAATAGTGGCATCCTTAGAAATCCCTCTGTTTGCTTCTTCTTTCTCTCCTTCTCCCCCTCACTTTCTCCTTTTCCCTTTTTCTCTATGTTCTTGCTTTCTTCTTCTCAAGAAAAACTCATGTAAATATACTCAGTTGTGCAGTTGGACTGGTTAGCCACTTAAGGCAGGCAAAGATTATAACTTCCCACTGAGACTTGCATGTGGTTCTTTTTCATTAAGGCAACAACAGGATTTGAGGATGTCATTAATTCCTTATTTGGAACTTGATAATCCTAATAAATCTATCGTTCTTTAAATTGCTGACTTTATTCATTCATATTTCCACAGAAGTAGCAGCAGAACTTGGTCCGAACCACATTTTCTGTCAGTTGTATCTTAGTTCTTTAATTTAGTCCCCAGACAATAGGGTTGTTTTTTTAACAAATGAAAATTTCTATAAGAGATGCTGCATACCAGCAAAAACTACATGAACTGAAGAAAGTTAACTAGTAGGTTTCTGCTTTGTTGTTAATGTTGATATTTAAGTAATCACATGGGTAATGTATGACTATTGTCATAATTTTATTTAATAATGACAGTTCCCTAGAGCTAATTTGTTTTTAACAAAAATAAACAAATTAAAAGACCAAACATCAACAATTTTTGATAACTTCATATCTATTTTTCACTGAAAAAAAATATGTCCAGAAGAGTTTTTTCCTAAGATTTTTTTGATTTCAGGTCTTACATTAAGACTCTAATCTATCTGAGTTATTTAATTTTTTTGTATATGGTGAGAGGTAGGAGTTCAGTTTCATTCTTCTGCATACGGCTAGTCAATTTTTCCAGCACTATTTCTTGAAAAAGTGTCCTTTCCCCGTCGTCTATTTTTGTTGACTGTATTGTCTGGGTTCTCTCCATTGGTCTGTGTGCCTATTATTGTACAAGTACCATGCTGTTTTCATTACTATAGCTTTGTGGTATAACTTGTAGTCAGGTAATATGATGCCACCAGCTTTGTTCTATTTGCTTGGGATTGCTTTGGCTATTTGGGCTCTTTTGGGGTTCCATATAAATTTTAGGATTGAAAAATAACATTGATAATTTGATTGCATTGAATCTGTAGATTGCTTTAAGCAGTATGGTCATTTTAACTATATTGATTCATCCAATCCATGAGTATGGGCTGTTTTTCCATTTGCTTGTGTCATCTATTCTATCTCATCAGCATTTTGTAGTTTTCCCTGTAGTGATCTTTCACTTCCTTGGTTACATGTGTTTCTAGATTTCCTTCTCTCTCTCTCTCTCTCTCTCTCTCTCTCCTC
>NW_007249312.1:541294-559107 GCF_000164805.1 Carlito syrichta | reverse complement strand
CTACTTTAGTCAACTAAACAGATGATGACATCCTCCTCTCTCTCTCTCTCTCTCTCTCTCTGTGTGTGTGTGTGTGTGTGTGTGTGTGTGTGTGTGTTGTAAATGGAATTGAGTTCCTGACTTCGTTCTTAGCCTGGACATTATTGATGTATAGAAATACTACTAATTTTTTACATTGATTTTGTATCCTGAAATGTTACAGAAGTTATTTATCAAGTCGAGGAGTCTTTTGGAGGAATCTTTAGAGTTTTCTAGGTATTTGGTTGTGTCATCAGCAAAAAGAGATCATTTGATTTCCTTTTTTTAAATTTGGATGACTTTATTTATTTATTATACCTGCTCTGGATTGTACATCCATTATTGGCTGAGGCAAATAATTAATGTCTAATTAATGCAAATGCAACAAAAACAAAAATAGACAAATGGGACTTAAACAGAAAAACTCTGCATAGGAAAGCAACAATAATAATAATCAGCAGAGTAAACAGAAAACCTATGGAATGGGAGAAAATATTTGCAAAAATAAAGGACTTATATTCAGAATCTACAAGAAACTTAAGCAGTTCAACAAGAAAAAAAAAATTACCCCATTAAAAAATCAGCAAAGTACATGAATAGGCATTTCTCAAAAGAAGACATACAAGCAGCCAAAAAACGTGAAAAAATGTTCAACATCACTAATTACTGGAAAAATGCAAATTAAAGACACAATGATATATAATAATATACTAGTCAGAATGTTTTATTATTAAAAAGTAAGAAATAAAAAACAAAAATAAAAACAGGTTGAGTGTGCTGGCTAACACCTGTAATCTCAGCACTTTGTGAGCCCAAAGAGAGAGGATCACTTGAAGTCAGGCATTTGGCTTCAAGGAGACCTGGCTGGGCAACATAGCAAGTCCCCTCTCTACAAAACATATAAAAAATTAGTTGGGCAGTGAGCTATGATAGAACCACAACACTCAAGCCTGGACAACAGAGGGAGACCCTGCCCCTAAAAATAAAAATCTGAAAGTCAAAAACAATAGATGTCAGCGAGGATGTGGAGAAAAGGGAACATTTATACACGGTTTGTGGAATTGTAAATTAGTACAACTTCTATGAAAAATAGTATGGCGATTTCTCAAAGAACTAAAAATAGAACTACCATTTGACCCAGTAACCCCATGCAAATCCATGCAAAGGAAAACAAATCATTATATAAAAAGGACATATGAGCTCATGTTTTTCACAACCCCACTATTCACAGTAATAAAGTCATAGAATCAACCTAAGTGTCCATCAATGGATGATAGGATTTAAAAAGTCCATAATTATGGATTACTATGCAGCTATAACAAAGAATAAAATCATATCTTTTGGGCCAATGTGGATGAAGTTGGAGACCATTAACCACAAGAAAATAACTCAGAAACAGCAAATTAAATACCATGTTTGCACGTATAAGTAGGAGCTAAACAGTGGGTACACATGGACCAAAAAAAACAGAAATAATAGACACAAGGGACTCCCAAAAGTGGGGGGAAGAAAGCAGAGGGTAGAAAATTACCTATGAAGTATGACATTTACTATTTGGGTGATGGGTACGCTAGAAAACCAGTTCCCACCGTTACACAATATATCCATGGAACAATCCTGCACATTGACTCCCTGAATCTAAAATAATAAAGTTAACAAAAATTTTTTCAAGACCCTAACCCGAATAACCTAACCTAAATAACATAACCCAACTGATTCATCTTCTGTTTCTCTACTACACACACCCCACACCTCAGTCAAATTTCTTACCGATTCCTTAACTTGGGTTCACCACAACATTCTATGCTTTTCTTCATCTGCATCACGGGCCACACCTTCACCTTTACATGAACACTTTCACATTCGCTTCTTGCTGCTGATACAACAAATTGTCACCCATCGAGTGCCTTCGCATAGCGCAAGTGTATCATCCTACAGTTTTGTAGAAGTCTAACACGGGTCTCCCTGCACTAAAATTAAGGAGATGCCATCAAGGCTGTTTCTTTTTCACCTTTGGAGCCTACCCAGAATTCTTGGCCTGTGCCTCCGTTCCACCACCTTCAGCCTGCATTGTTGTGCCCTGCTGACATTCATTGGTAGTCTTGTCTCCCTGTGTCTGACCACGCTAGGAAAGGGTCTCCAATCTTAAGGACCCATGAAATTAGATTAGATCCCCTGGGACAATTCTGGATAATCTCCTCGGCTCAAGGTCCCGAATTTAATCACTTTCGAAAAGTTTCTTTTGCTATGCATAATAACATACTGATGGGATAGGGAGATCACACTTAGACATCTTTAAGGACCATTATTCTGCCTGCCACAACTTGCTTTTATCACCCTGCCACCTTCCAAAGTTTACCTGTTTACCCATAGAATTAGATTACACCGTGAGAGTCTCAAACTAAAAAAAAAAAATCATTCAGTTCAACGTCCTATTTTACAAATGAGACCACCAGTGTCATTACTGTCAGAGTCAACTTTTAGCAAATATCTGTTAACTACTGAATGAAATAACTAGACCTTCTAGGTCTGGCTCAGATAATAACATTCTCTCAAGTCTCAATTATGCCATTTTAAATGGATTTCTCACCCAAAATTTCTCCAGAATTTTTCTTACCAGTATATGCTATTCACCACTTGTTTTTCACAAGGACTAATATCACTTTTCTACTCTCAACTATTATAGTCATTATATGCTTTGTTTTTATGATATTTCTATTATATGATAATGTTACATACTACTTATTTCTCAATCATTCGTTCCACTGTGCATTCTCTGTAGTTTCTGTACCATATTTTACTAATCTGGGTCAGTTCTATGCCCAAAAGGAAGATTCAGTTCATTTTTCTTTCTGAGCTCAGCTTTGTAATTTTTTTCACTAGAAAACACACTAGAGTAGAATATCTTATACAGGAGCGGGTTTTCCACTCTTTTTTCCCATCTAGCTTCTCCGACTATAGCCAGTCTTGATTGGATTAGCTCCCTTGGCCTTGCTGTTTTTCATTTGTGGAGAAAGAAGTAGGAAGTCCTACTTCAGTCTGAGGCCTGTGTACTTGCCATATTATTCTTGCAACAAAGAATCACTTTTATTCCTTACTACACCTCAAATTCCAGCACATTACCTGCATATAGCAAGCATTTAATCAACATCTATTAAGTGAATAAATGAAAGGATGAATGAAAGATTGACATAAAAGTGAGCCTCTCATTGGTCTGTAATAGTGTGCTGAGCTTTGGGTGAGGACTTTGCCTCTCCATTCGTTGTAACCAACCCTGGTTACTCATTCCTGAATATCCCTCGCATTGGTGACTATATATACACGAGGGTGTCAAAAAAATGTATGTACATTTTAAAAAGGGAAAAAACTGAATTAAAATTGTAATACTCAATAAAATGAATACAAGTCACGTTTGACTTCTGCAATTACAAGAAGTGCTCAAAGTGGTTACCATAGCGTCCTGACACTTCTGATTATGGTGAACATCTCTTTAACAGCTCTTAAGCTATGAGTATATTTTTTGACACCCCCCCCAGTATACACACACACACAAACGTATATATGATGAAGATGTGTTGTTTTTTTCAAATGTTAAAAGTCAATAAATTGCCTTCTTTAAAATCTTAGTCATAGAACCCAAGACAACCATTTCGGTTTAAGAATGAAATACATTGTAACAAAATTCATAATAATGAAATATTTAGCATAGAAAGCATTTACAAAAATATTTTCAGTCTTTATGCTATCATTGAAAAATGTCTTCCTCAAAAATGACTTCATTCAAAAACACCACACATATCAGCATCAATGTTCCATCAAGTTACAATTTTATTAAAATGATACTTCTTTGTAGGTCTTCTCTGACAGATCTCGAAATTCTTATGTGTGTCTGTGACATCTTTGCATCCTTCAATCTAAAACAGTTTACTTCTTTTTTAAAAAATTATGAGTGAGTAAGTGAATATCTTGTTTGGTATTATTTCTTCCTCAGATATTTATTGAGTATTAATTTGTGCAAGAAACTGTGAAAACTACAGGTTTTAGCCCTGAGCAAGTCATAAATGTTTCTTGTTATCAAAGAGTAAGAATGAAAAACAACTTTAAATAATGAATTATCCATTTCCCTATATAAGGCTCCTAGTTGAAGATAAATCACAATGTCTTTTCCAGGATCTTAAGACTTTACTGCCAGACTAGCTTTTAACTTGTAATCACTAAATGAAGCCTCGGACTTTGGATCTGATATCTATGGCTTCTCTTCACATTCAAGATGCTTCCTTCCTCTATTTTTAACAGTAATCCTAGCAGGGTGGAAAGAGTTGCATTGATAAAGATGGAACATATATTTTGGTATATATAGCATTTAAAGATGTTTAAGTCCATATGCACCTAATGTTTTTAGGCTCAATTTATCTGACTGGTCCTTGGATTTAAATCATTATTTTTTGTGAAGTTTTTTTATTTACATTAGTGGGGGTACTTTAACATTATTATTCTTTAAAGCTTTAAGAGTTCAAAGGCAGAGAGAAAGTATATTTTTCTTCTTTGTTCACTGATGATAAAACAGAAAGATGGAATTTTTAAGTATCTTATTCTAAGTCATATAATGAGTCTTGATTAAAATCACTGTTAGAAATCAAAGCTTTTTGTTCAATGGGTTCAACAATGGGCCATTTATCTTCCTTGGACATTTTGCATAAGTAATAGCTGCTCAAGTTTAAGAACAATTCCAGTGGCCATAATATCTATATTCATTGTACATTAAAGCGTTTAATTTCTGTTTATGAATTCAGCGTATTTCTCTGAGTTGGATGTAGTTCAGTGTTTTATTATAGGAAACCATATTTTTTCCTGTAGGTTGTCAGGAAACAGTTACCCAATTTTACTTCATTAGAACAATGATTCTTATCCAAAAATCTGCTATAAATAATGAAAATGAAGTCAACTTACTGGCTCAGCTCCCAGATTAAGGATTACTTTATGAATAAATAAAATAATAAATGGCATCTAAAAGGGGAATGGACAATTTATGTATTATCGAGACAGGCCTTACTTTTCACTTTTAGTAATGAAATATTATTTGAAATTAAAATGCCTCAAACGATGGTGTTATTTTGCAAAATATAAAAAATAAAAATAAAAAGAGAGATAGGTAATAAGTAGCTAGATACCCTAATAATAATAATAAATAATTAAAAGGCTGATTTTCTACTATAATCTTATATACATATTTTATAAATAGATACTCTAACACATCACTTCTATTTCATTTTCAATTTTTCTCCCTCATACTATTAAATTAAGGTAAGCACCTTCATAGTTTATATCTTTTTAATGATCCACTACAAAGAAATTTTGCCTACTCAGAGATTTGTTCAATAAACCTCTGTTAATTGTCCATTTTGTAGGGTCATATGAGGAATTACCAATATTTTGACAAATTATTCTCCATCATTATTCTTGGTTTTATTATTGGTTTTTGGAAGTTGATGAAACAAATAAAACTAGCAAAACAGAAATAATGTTACAAGTATAACATCACAAGTATACTTTCACAAATGTAACACAAAATCTGAGAAATCAAAGTAGAAAAAAACTGACAAAATTGGAAGCTTCAGGAAGAAAATCAAGATGAACAGGATGACCTTGACAGACTTAGAGCTAGAATGTATTTGAATTAGAAAGAGAAAGAATAGGAATTGAGTGACCCTTTTCCCCTTTTATTTTATAATCCTTACTAAAATTATTTTATTTTTACCCAAGATTCCATCTGATAGCTATATTCCATTGGGCTATAAATCTTCCACTTAGACCTCTTTTGTGAGATGCAAGCACACTTATCAACTATCAATTGCATATCTCTTCTTACTTGTCTTAAAAATGTCACTGTCATGCATTTAATACTTTAATACCATACTCAATACCTCTATCTGCCTTAACCTGCCATATTCAGCCTATCACTAACTTATTCATTTTTGTGTGTGTTTTTCTGAATTGCCCCCTGAACACATCCACTTCTTTTCATTTCCAACCCACCACTTTAGTTCAAACCACCATCTTGGACTATTGCAATAGCCACTTCACCGGCCTCCCTAATTCTACTAGGGAATCACTTCAATCCACTCTCCATGTGGCAGTCATATTGATCTTTTACAAACATAATCATGGTATGCTCCTGCTTAAAACCTCAGAATAAAGGCTAAGTTGGCTTCAAGATCACGATCTAGCTATCGAGGCATTTCTGAAGCAAAATCTAACATCATGCTTCTCCCTGCTCTCTCCTACCTACCCTGAGTATCTCTCAGTACCACAATCCCACTGGCTTCCTCTCACCCTAGGGTCTTTGCTCATGTTCCTTCTTCTGGTTAGAACGTGCTTCCTGGTACTTAAACCAAAATGGCAAAATAATAATAATAATAATAATAATGTACTTCTCTCTCTTTTTCGCCTAGTTAATTCTCGTTCATTCCTCAGACTTCAGCGCTCTTGCACTTTCACAGGAAAGCGTTCTCTACCCTCTCTCAAGGTCAAACTGCTTGACCATATTCCTTAAAAACAACTAGGTACTACTCTTTTATTATACTTCTTGTGCAGCTGTTTTGTCAATGTCTTATGCAACTGTATTGTCAAGGGCAAAGAGGGCCTATGATTTTACCAATTACGGTACCTCCAGAATAAAACTACGGACTGCATATAGCAGGTGCTCGAGAAATATTAGTTTACTGTGACCACCAATGGAAAGTAGTTACTGGTAATAAGCATTAATAAGATAAGATTTACAAGAATACCACTTTAACATAAAAATGTGAAACACTTAAAAATATACTTATTAAAATATGTGAAGGAATTGTATACTGAAAACTAGAACTAAAAGAAAAATGACAGACAAAAAGAAATAAATAAGTTAAGCTATATGCTGCTTTAGTTGATTGGTAGACTCAGTATCGGGTTGGTTTCTTTGTTGTTTGTAGAGGTGAGGTCTGACTATGTTGTCCAGGCTGGTCTCAAACTCCTGGGCTCAAACAACCCTGTCACCTCAGCCTCCCAACAGTATTGTTTAGATGTCGATTCTTCTCAGATTTATCTGTAGATTTGGTTCAATCCTAATTGAAATTCCAACATATTTCTTGGTAGAAATTGACATGCAGAGTTCACCATTATTATAGAAATATAAAAAAATGTAAACAGCTAAAACAATTTTTAAAAAGAAAAATATTAGAAAAACTTTATTATCTGAAAGTCTATCTAGAATAATGGCAGAGAAGAGAGCGTTCTATGCTAGACATACAGATAAGCTTAATTGATTTTCACAAAGGTGTCAAGACAATTTAACAAAGAAAAGATAGTGTTTGCACCAAATGATATTAGAACAAACAGAAATCATAAAAAAAATTAATTTTGACCTTTATTTAATATCATCCTCAAAAAATAACTCAAAATAGATTATAGACATTACAAACTTTTAGAAGAGAAAATCTTTATGATGTTTATGCTTTTGATCTGAGAAAGCAAAAAGGACACATCACCAAAAAAATGACAAATTGTAATTCAGAAAAATTTTAAAACTTCTGTTCTTCAAAGTACACCATTAAGAAAATGAACGAAAATAAAATTTTATGTATGTGTTTATGTGACATAAGTTGTAAGTATATGTCTTATAGTTAAACATGCTTCTGTCATCCTCTCTCAAGATATGTGAGAAATCTTCACTTTTATGAGTATATATAAATAGGACAAAGAATTTGTATCTAGAATATATAAACAACAATTACAACTCAGTTTTTAAAATCCAATCAAAAAGCTGGACAAAAGTCTCATATGAAGTTTTACAAAAGGTATATATAAAGTCAAAGCATGAAAATTTGTGTAATATCATTAGCCATCTTATAATGCCAAACTATGAAACACCTCCATCCATGAGTATGGCTAGAACTTAAAAACACCAAATACTGGTAATGACATGGAAAAACTATAATTTTACAAATTTCTGGTGGTAATGTTAAATGGTACATGCACCTTGGAAAATAGGTTGGCAGTTCCTTACAAAGATAGATACATATCATAATATGTACTCAATATCTGAAAGAAATAAATGTTCACATAAGAACTTAAACACACACGTTGATGCTGTTAAATGTTTCACTGAATGCTCTCTACAGCTCTTAACCTTGCATGCAAACTTGTTTTCTTCTTAGGACACCATATTCCTCTCATTTCACTCAAGTAAAGGTCACACGTTGCTCACACACCTATACAATTATGTAGAGTTGAGTCTTGCATCATTTTCCCTAGTTCTATTTTCAGACCATGACTCTTGCTCATTTGTGACTTATGTCATTTCAGTTCTTTAACCCTCCTAAACTTCAGTATTATCTACCAATCCTTGGTTATTTTACTAATAGCCTTGGCACCCAGATCACATTGTTTCTTCTTGGCTAAATTATATTATTATCTTTAAATTCTGCATTTTGAATTTTGCCTCTCAAATTCTACATCTCCATTGGCATTTCCCTCTATTTTATTTTAACCACACACTTCTATAACCATAAACTAAGCCAGGGAATCACATTAAACTGCTTCAAAAATTTTACTGTCTAGACATGGTCTCCTAAAATTCTGGATTTGTTACTCAGCTACTGCACTTACACTTGTTTTTAAAATACTATTGAGTTACTTGATCCATTTCTCTATGTATCTATCTATGTATCTATCATCTCTATCCATACTGTCTATATCTACTTATTTATGTCAATGTAATCTCTATTTATATACCTCTCATCTATTTTGATCCAACAATTGATCTTATCTGTTACACTATTTCTATTCCTAAAGTTCCTTTGCCCATACATGCATGCCAAATCCCTAACTCTAGATGAGTCTACTAAGCACTTTCTCCATGCTTATAATCCAGGTGGAGAAATATCTAACTGTTCTACAGGTTGGCATCAAAAATATAATAGTCTTCAGTCGGGTTTTCAAAATTTCCCATGATTCTAAATTTACCTAAAATGCTTTCTTTCACTTTCCTCATAAAGATTATTTCAAGCTTTCTCTAATCAACATGAAGCTTAAAACCTTCCATCCTTTCTGAAGATATGTGAGAAATTGTCTTCAGTTTTTATCATCAAGGATATAATCTCACATACAGCTATACTCATCTTTTTCTTGACACAAAGGAAAAAACTGCCTTTGTGTCTTCCAAGAGCAATCTTCCCATTTGCTCTCTAGATTTCTGTTCTTTCTTCTCTGAAGCTTGTGCTCTTAATTAGCACAATAATTAACACAACTGCTTTTTCAACCTCTATCCCATCAACTTTTAAGAATGCTCATATTACTTCCTCTTAAAACATAAAATAAAACAAAAGCATCTTTTCTTGACCCAATAGTCCAGCCAACTATCCTAAGTCTCTATTCTCTCCATCCATACTTATAGAATGTGTTGATTGCTCTTTTCTCCATTTATTCATCACGTTTTTATTCCAGCTCACTTCATTCTGGTTTCAACTTCCAAATTCAATGAAACTGCTTTTATCAAAGTCACTAATGTCTTCCCTGCTCCAGAATTCAATCAAAATGTGTTTATGCTAACATTACCTCACTCTTTGAAAGAACTTGAATTGCTGGCTGTTTCCTTCTTTTTGAAACTCTCTCTCTTTCCTAAGTTTTCATGTCACATAGTCTCCTTGCTTTTCCACTTTTCCTCTGGCTGGTCCTTCTTAGTTTCCTTTGCTTGTTCTTTATTTTCTGTCAATAAGTTTCTTAAGATTTATCCTCAGTCCTCTCTTCTTATCCTGTATCCTATATTTAAGAATATCTCATTCATTTCATTGGGTTTCAGCTGCTGTTTTTGGATGTGTGACAACTTGGCTATCTCCAGTTCCAATTTCTCTCCTGAATTCTGGACCACATATCCAACTTGCCTGCTAGACATTAACATACTCACCAATTACAGTCAGAAGAAATGTATATCATCTCCTTTCATTATAGTTGGCTCTCCAACTCTTACTTCTTTTCTGTGTTTCCTATTGGTATACATGGCACTCCAGTCTTCTCAGATGATCCATCCAGAAATCGGGCCAGGTTTGGGTGGCTCAGTCTGTAATCCCAGCATTTTGGGAGGCCAAGGTGAGTGGATTGCCTGACCCTACGGGTTAGAGACCCACCCGGGCAACTTGGTGAGACCTCGTCTCTACAATAAATCAAAAATTAGCCGGGCGTGGTAGCATACACCTGTAGTTCTGGCTACTTGGAAGGCTGAGGTGGAAGGATCGCCAGAACCCAGTAGGTTGAGGCTGCAGTGGCTGGGAGCGTGACACTGCACTCCAGTCTGGGTGACAGAGTGAGACTTAAACTCAAAAAAAAAAAAACCAGAAATCTGTGGGTCTGTTTTTGACCATTCTCATATTGTCACTCCTTCTCACCTCCAACTCACTACAAATTCCTTTGACTTCCACATCCTAAAAAATGTGTGGGGGGGGTTCTCTCCATTGTTCTCCATTCAAACCACCATCAAGCAGCCATCACCCCTCGAATGAACTGCTGCAATAGCCCGTCACTGTGCCCACCACATCCACTCTCAGCTGTCTTCTTCCATCCTCCCTATCTAATTCCAGAGTCATCCTTTTAAAATTCATACATGATCATGTCACTCTTGCTATAAATCATGACTGACTTCCTAGACCCTTGGGGTCAAGCTATGGTCTCCGGTGTAGCTTACCAGGCTGTGCACAGTATCGTCCTTTCCTTCCTCTATGACCTCGTCAATTGCAGGTCTCCTTTGCTGCTTCTGCTCCAATGATAATGGGTTTACAGTTTCCCAAACAAATCATTCTCTTTCTTCCCTCTGGTTCTCAGCCACAGTGGTAGATTCTGCCTAGAATACTTTTCTTTTCCTCACGTTTCACCTGGCTATGACCCACATAATCGTGAAGCCATATCTTAAGTGTAACTTTAAGAACAACAACAAACTATTCTAGCTTAGACTTGTCTAGGTATATGAACCTTCAGAAGTCTGTTTATTTCACTCTCACATTTCCATTTGCTTTTTAAATATTTTTAATATTGTATGCCCTCTATTGTAAAATATATGAGTGCAAGTATTATGTCCATTTGGGTCACAGCTATATCGGGCACATTGTGAGGCACAGAGTAGATTTTTAATATTTATTGTATGAATAAATGAGTAAATAGGATAATTTAATACTGCAAAAAAAACCAAGAACTAATAATTTGAAAAATTATTCCCCCAAATTATAATAGCTAATATATGTTCATTCTTATTATGAATTAGTCAGTGATATCAAGGATCTACATATCTCTATCTCCATATCTATATGTATACAAATAGACACATATATGTACAGATATGTATACACAGAGAGAGAGATAGAGAGAGAGCCATAGAGATAGAGATAGAGATGGTGACACAGACAGAGATAGAGATACAGACACAGAAAAAAAGAGAGAGAGAGAGACTGACTGACTCACTTGGTCCTTGTAGATACCTATTTAATTATTATTATCCTCATTTTGCCTATATGGAAACTGAGCACGCAAAGGTTAAGTAATTCGCCCCAATCACACAGCTAAAAAATAGCCGGTGCAAGCCGGGCTCGGTGGCTCAGCCTGTAATCCCGCGCCTTTGGGAGGCTGAAGTGAGTGGATTGCCTGAGCCCGCGGGTTCGAGACCCGCCTGGGCAGTGAGACCTCATCTCTACAATAAATCAAAAAATCAGCCGGGCGTGGTAGCGAGCGCCTGTAATTCTGGCTACTTGGAAGGCTGAGGCGGAAGGATCGCCGGAGCCCAGCAGGTTGAGGCTGCTGTGGCCGGGAGCGGCCACTGCACTCCAGTCTGGGCGACAGAGTGAGACTCCAACTCAAAAAAAAAAAAAATAGCTGGTGCAAAACACATGGAATTTTGATTCCAGGATTCAACTTTTCAGTCACTATGGAAGCCTTCCTCTTAAATAAACACTGACGAATTTTTTTTGTTTTGTTTTGTTTTTTGTTTATTGGTTTTGTTTTGTTTTGTTTTTTTGTTTTTTTTTTCATTAATCAGTATTTTTTATTATGGTTTTGTGGGGTACAGTTAAGGGTTAGGTGTACAATGACGTTTCATTCAGGCACCCTGTAGATAAGAAGTGTTTTCCCATCCCCCGACAGATATTTGCTACTGTTAATCCCATCCCCCTCCCCCCCATAGTTTCCCAGTACCATCAGTCATTTTCTCATAGTATTGCATTGGTAACATAATTTTATTAATAATATATTCATAGCCAGACCTCCTCAGTGTACTATATATGCAAAACTAACAAAATACATGGTCTATATTTCCTAGACCTTAAAATAATGGATGGCGAAAGAAAAAAAAATAGATACTTATTTCAGACTGCTCAAGAACTCCTTAGTTAATACTTCATGAAGTAGAACCTTCACATCCTAATAGAACGAATATACCTCCAAAGCATGCAACTTTTAATCAGAGAATTAAATTGAAATTGAGAAATGTCCACTTAATTTAGTTATGAATTATTTTGTTATATTTTTATTTCATCAAACATTTGTAACCGGTATGTCCCTTGGAGAAGACTGTTCTTTCATTGGATGTGACATTTAGTCAACAGCTTAATGAGGTATTACAGTGCTTTATGACTAACTCTTTCATTTTCTGTACATGCGTTTTTGTCTCCACATCACCAGGGATTGTTCCAGCACTAAATTTATCCTATACTGGTTAAAGATTTTACCTTTAAAATTTCAGGTCCTAACATTTAATTTTTACCATTAGTCTAAAAACGCCTCATGTAAAGTAAATTTTCTGTAAGGAAGAACTTTGTTCATTATTCCTGTCTGCCAGCTTTAGTTGACTCCAATCCAGTGTATCAAATTGAGTGTAATAATCTTGAATTTATCCTGATCCAAATTATTACATCACCCTCCATGGACACACAGCCTCCTATCACCAAATGTAAGGTTTTTATGCTTCGTGTGTCCATGGCATCGATGAAGGGACTTTAAAGTCCTATCTACCTTCAGAGCTCAGCCTATTCTTTGAATCACACAAGCTGTTTTTACATTCTGTTCCCAGACCATTGTGGGGGTACTGGTTTTACTCAAGTTATTCTGGTGATTTTTCTCAGAAGAAAGGAAGTATACTAGCATGGGTTTCCTTCCAGTGGACAGAAACTAGCCGGTACTTTTATAGAACACTTTGCGCAGTTAGGGGGGAAAAAAAGCCTCTTCTGATAGGGAAAAAAAAAAAAAAAAAAAAAAATATATATATATATATATATATATATATATCTGTTTTCACCACCATGCACTCCTATGTGTATTTTTTGTGATAGACTGCCATGGTTGGCTGTGTCTTTAAGATGTTTCCAGAACCCACCTCTCCCACCATCTTTGCCCCCAACAACACTCTGACACAAGTCACTATGCATAATCTCCCTCTTGGATTGTTTCCATCTATGCTAACTTTCCCCCTAGCTTCCACCCTTTCCCTCCATGCGGTCTGTTCTCAACAGAGTGACTTTTTGATCAATATCTCAACCCAACTTTTATTCAATAATTAAGTTTTAATTTTCCAAAAGTTTATGTTTATTTTTCAAATAAGTGGGTGCAGACCCTAGACTCCCGCCGTGATTGCTCTCTCTGTCTCCTGCCTGCTTTGTAGTAGAAAGTAGGCACTGCCCTGGCACATAATTACCACCAGTACCATTTGCCTGAAGAGCAACCTTGAAAAGTGGCGTCTTCAATTGTGGCTTCTTTCACTCTTTCTCCAGTCAATTGCTCCTACTGGGGTGAAACACTGTCAGTTTAAGACACTTAGTCACATGTAGTGAACAGCTAGAAAATGTCCTCTCCCCTAAAAATAGCTTTCTAGAGACCTGAGCAGCAGGATTGTGAATATATCCAGAGGAATACAAATTGCCCTAACAAAAAGACACGGCACCCATATGTTCATTGCCGCGATATCCATAAGAGTAAAAACATAGAACCAACCCAAATGCCCATCAAAAGTGGACTGGACAAAAAAAATGTGGTACATAGACATGATGGGACACTACATAGTCATATAAAGAATAAAATCATATCCTTTGCAGCAATATGAATGTAGCTGGAGACCATTATTCTACGTGAACTACCACAGAAACAAAGAACTGAATACTGCATATTCTCACACATAAGCGGGTCCTAAACATTGGGCATGTGAGCGCAAAGGTGTGAGGACAAAAAAAACTTTGGGCATTGCAAAAGGAGGGAGGGAGGAGTGATAAGGGATACGCAACCACACTCTGGGTATAGGCCCACTACCAGGGGCAGAGAGGGCTTGCTAGAAGCCCAAACCTCAGCTGCACGAAATTACTTGTATAGCAAATTCTCACATGGACCCCACAACTCTCAAACTGGGAAAAAAAAAAAGAGTGACTCTTTATGCCAGATCTTCTTATTCCTTTGATCACTAATTTCCAATATTAACCGAGGAAAAGCCAAAACCCTCACGGGGGCCTAGACCCCCTTGAGTGGGCAGCCCTAAGGCCCTGTCCTCATTCTCAGCCTCCCGTTCTCATCCCACCTCTCACTCTAGTTGCATTGATTTTCCAGCGGTTCCTCACGCCCTGCCAGCCGACAGCTAGCTTTGGGACCTTCACCCTTGTCACCCCCGCTTTCTAGAACGATCTTCTTCCTGCTGAACATCATCCTCATGTTCTCACTTCAGTGCAGTTTTTGATTAAACATTTACTTTCTTGGTGAGACCCTTCCTGAACCCCCTGTTTTAAATGTACCTTTACCCTGTTCCTCCTAAATTTCCTATTGGGTGTTTTCCCTTTGTTCTATAAAACACTGATTGCTGTCTGATATAGCCATATACCTTCTTTAGTTTATTATCTATCTCTTTCCATTACTCCACAAGCTCGTAAGGGCAGAGTTTCTGGAGTGTTTTCTTTTTTTTTTTCTTTTTCTTTTTTTCGGTTTTTGGTCTATTTGGTTCACTGCTATAGCCTCATTTTCCAAAACGGTTTCCAAAAGGAAACAATTGATAATGACTGGATATTTGTTAAGTGAATGAGTCAATCAGTGCTATTCTTTAGTATAAAACCAGGCAGAAGGAGGCATAATCTAATACACAGAGTAGATATGCCCTCCATGAAAGACCTTGTGTATAAACAGCCTTAATTCTGCAGATGTTCAACTAACCAAAACTTTATGCAGACAGCTTGACTAACTAGAAAATGTTTGTGTCTGTAATGAGAAAGAACGTTGTCCAGGACAGAAAATAAGGGATAAATAAGACAGCAATGAACTGGATGGCCAATCTTATATCTGATCGCTGTTAACAAATCAACTTTTTCTGCTTCCTGACTTGGATACATTTATATTCTCTGTCTTATCGCTGAATTACAGACTTGCATTTAATTAGATAATAGATTCTGTGCATTTGCACTTCCTGTAAAATGAAGGACCATCATTTTGACCTCTTTAATTGACTTAATCTGCCAAGATTCTGACCAAAGACTGTAACATTTTGACACTACATTTTGCAAAAAGCTTTTATATATTGAAGCTTGACCAAATTGAACAATATATGTTCAGAGTCTGGAAATATGTACTTTGTTCAATATACTTCAATTAACATAATTGGCCTAGCACCAAAAATGACTAGATGAGTTACATTTTTACAAATATAGATATTAAACAGACTACTCTTTCATGGAAGACACTAATAGTATGTATGTGTTTGCATGAGTATGATTTAATCAGGATTTTATATGAACAAGAAGGTAATCAGCAAAGGAGTAATGGGAATTGTTAAAACCTAAAACAGGAATAGTAAAAGAAGAAGTCTAATAAAAGAATTTCTATCAGAAGGAAAAAAAAGAATATTGTGCTCAAAGAAGTAGGAAATAGTCCATTAAGAAGCCAAACTTTGGGGAACATCATAGGAAAGAAGGATTATGCTTAGAGATGATCTCAAGGCAGCTCTGGGTGGGAGATTTAAAAAAAAAAAAAAGCAATGCAATTCTCACACCAATACCATTCTATAGGTTAGTGTGGCAAAGATGGGCTATACACCAAGCTGCAATGCACCAACATGGAAAATGTGGTTTAAGTGATTCTGAGAATCATGGGATGAATGTAGCCTCTATAGTGGGGTACAAATACGCAAGAACATAAATATTAGAGGGATCGTTTAGTAACAGCCAATCACACTTAAAAGATAATGGCTGTTCAAATGCTGAAATTAAAAACAGAAGTAGAAAAGTGAATGGATTGAGGGCCAGGCATGGTGGCTCACGCCTGTAATCCGAATATTTTGGGAGGCCAAGGTGGGAGGCTCACTTGAGCCCAGGAGTTCAAGACTAGCCTAGACATCATAGTTCAGACTTCATCTCTACAAAAATATCTTTAAAAAATTAGCCAGATGTGATGGCATACACCTATAACCCCACCTACTTAAGAGGTTGAGGCGGAAGGATCACCTGAGCCCAGGAGGTCGAAGCTGCTGAGAGCCGTGATCCCGTCACCGCATTCCCACCTGGACAATGGAGTGAGGCTCTCACCCAAAATCAAAAAATAAAAAGAAAGAATAAAATAAAATAAAATGAGTGGGTTGAGAATAGAGTCTCTAGGTTTTCTGCTCACTTCCATCTTCTCATGTGACTTCTCACCTACTGTTCATTGGTTGAAGATTTTAGTTTCTGGGTTTCTGGGTTAGGCGTTTCCATCTTGATGCCTGGAGTTACTACGGTGACTATCATTCAAGTGGATCACCCACCTAACCGATTTCTCAATTCTTTGACTTCTTCACCCAAGACCACCTTTTTCTTCCTCCCCATCTCACCACCTACTCACATGGTCAGCCCTGGACTTTGCCATCACCAATAACTATACTACGCTAAAGTCTTTATCTTAGCATCCCATGATTTCGTTATTCCATTCTCCTCCAATTTCTGCATTCACACTCTACCTCTCCAGCTTAGAATATGTAGGTTGGTCATTATAATCACTCCCTGAAAATGGCCTCAATTCTTTTATTGTCTGTCATACTTCCTGTCAGACCTCAAACCTGACATAACCAAGTGATCTGCTTTGTCCGTAATTTCTATATAAGAAATGGAACATCACTACAAAAATATCTCTTCAGTTAACTGCCCTCTTTAATTTTACATTCATAAATTTCAACCCAAATCGAGTTCTCATTATTACTCTCAGTTTTTCATCTTCCAAGTAAATCTATTTTCCTACTCTCTGGCTTATGTTTCACACTTTTTAAAATATTCTCAAAAAGACCCATATATCCTCCCATTCTTCCATTTTTAACAAATAGCCACATCTTATACTTTATTGAGAAAGTAGAAGCCGTGAAAGATAATTCCTTCATTCTCTCACCTCCAAATCTACAAATATCAGCTTATAAACCCATCTGCTAGATTTTGTATTTTTCCTGTTGGAATAGAACAGGCATTCCCTGACTATTTAAAGTCAAGTGAGCCGGAACTACGAATTTCAACTGCTCTCAACTCCTCAAGAGTTTGTTTCATCAATTGCATTTTTTGAGTCTGCTTTACCACTTTCTCCCTCTTTTTATTTTTCTTTTTCAATAAGCCTACAAATACACTCTAGTATCATCCTTGAAAAAAAGAAAACCTTTTAACCATGCATTCTTTATTTTCCTCATTCCTGCCAAGTTCTTTCCAGAGACTTTTATCATTTGCTATTCCCAGGACTTGGCGATTCTCTTCCCTGCCTCATCTCATGGCCAGTACTTTTTTCTTTTACTTCTGGTCTCA
>NW_007249312.1:456370-541274 GCF_000164805.1 Carlito syrichta | reverse complement strand
GGGGAAGGAGAGGGGAGGGGAGGAAGAGAAAGAGGAAGAGGAAAGAAAAGGACCTGTTTTCCACACAGCAGTATACCACCTTTCTGCCTCAGGCCTCCCTGCCTCAGCCCCAGCTGTAGCACACCAATAAGACCTCACCACCACCTCCAACAAATAATCTAGTAGTCAGTTCCCCCCAGTCTATCTCAAGAGCCAGCCCAAATGATTCCTTTCCTACAGGAAACTTTATTTCAGGGGTCTTGTTGCCCCTCTCTGTCTATATGGGCTCTGGCTAGTGCCCTTCAGGATCATTCTGCTTGGTCTCCCATAGAGAAGTTTTGAGGAATATTTAAGATATTAACTGTCCTCTGCCCTTTGAGAAGTCCTCAGGCCCTTATTTGTAAACAGGCATCACCTTTCTCTCAAGGAATAGATTTTTTGACCAGGGACATTTAAGAACGTCAGTCCTGAAGAACAAAGTTTCTGTCACATTCTAATCTCAGGACAGTGACCAGATCCTAGCCCTAACGTGGCACAAGTGCAGGCCACTGAGATGTCTCCCCCTTTTCCAAGGGATTTTTGTCTTCTAAAATAAGCACAAACCTGGCATTTTAAGTAACCTCTTCCATGGGGAAGCTATTTAATGTCTAATTTGACTGGCACCCTGTTTACACATGTATAAAGAACATACTTCAAGTCCAAACTTCCTAACATTTAAGTTCCTTGGCAGGAATAATGCTAGCAGGAAGACACTAATTTTTAATACCTCAATATATAAAAATAAATCTATGGATAAAAATAAATCTATGGATTATTTACCTCCTAAACACATTATCATTATAAAATGTGTCTATACCATTCGCTTTCTTTTTCTGACACAATCTTTTTGCTTATTAATTTTATTATATTTTATATAGTTATATGTTCCTTCTTGCCTTAATTCTGAATTATATTTTAGAAGTAGTAACCTCCCCTACTCTCTTACATAGGGCCTTGACGGTCAACAAAAATATAACTCTATAGCCTTAATTTCTAAACAATGTTACCTAGAAATGGCTATTTTTCTACAATAATTTTATAAACAGTTTTTAAATGGTGCGATTTAAAAAATATTTGCTAAAATACTGTTGGCCTAATGATTTTCATAAATGATTTAAAAATCAAAGGTAATATTTTTTAAAATAATATGTTGCTTGAGCTCTTGTAGTCAGCTCCTTTTTGTTAGCTACTAACTTAATCTAATATTAATTAATAACTATTAATTAGTAATGATACTTAATCTTATACTCTGGCTAGTGTTTCTGGCTTTTAAATTGCAAACACTTGACTTTTTTCAGCTTGACTACTATAATCACCTCATCTGATGTCTGTGCTTGTGGTTTAACCTAAATAAAATAGTTTGCCTTCTCTAAGTGAAAATTATTTTTGCTTTTATTTTAAAATAGATTGTTTTCAACCAGGCACGGTGGCTCAAGCCTGTAACCCCAGCACTTTGGGAGGCCGAAGTGAGCAGATTGCCTGAGTCCACAGGTTCAAGAACAGCCTGGGCAACTTGGCGAAACCTCAATAAATTAAAAAAAAATTTAGCTGGGTGTGGTAGCGTGCACCTATAGTTCTGGCTACTTGGAAGGCCCAAGCAGAAGGATCGCTGGAGCCCAGCAGGTTGATGCTGGAGTGACTGTAAGCGTGCCACTGCACTCCAACCTGGGCAATGGAGTGAGACTCCAACTCAAAAAATAAAAAAAAATAAAGTAGATTTTTTTCTAAACTTCTCGTTTATTTCTATTAACTCTTTGTCCAATAACACTAATGTCATTTATAACAATGAAGAATTGCATCAACAATTTTTAAAGCAAATATGCTTATGTCACTCCTTTCACAGTTTGATATTCTGTAAATCCAGTAACTTTTTTTCGTTGAAGTGTTTTACAATTTAAAATGAAATCCTACAAACATAATGTTTAATATGATAGCTATAATAAACGAATACCTAATATTAAATTAGATGGTGGGAATCACTCCTAAGGAAGTTAATAGATAACTTTGGACAAGATAACTTTGGCATGTTAAAAAATAAAGCAGATATCCCTGGAAAATGAAAAACAATAGTCTGTATTACAAAGCAATGACAACAAGCCCAAATAAATGCTGAGGACCTTTTAATAGACATACATAGATACACACACACAACACACACAGACACACACACACACACACACACACATAAATCAAATGTCATTATCATCAGCCTAACAATGCCAGAGCATGCCCTTACAAATTTAGGAACAATAATTAAGATAGTCTCAAATATGACCTTTTCCCTTTATTTTACTGAGTGGATTTGCACACTATCTTTTGCATTTTTCAGCCAGTATTAATTTACAGGACTGAAGAGGAGAGACCTACAGGGTAGACTTGAAGAAGATTCAAATAATTCAAACCCTACAAAAAGAAAAGTTTATCTGTCAATTTGAAAGAACTTTACAGGCATTATGATATGAAGCAGAATTATCACTACTATTAATTGCACAGGCATATTAAAAGGACCCCAGAAAGTGACCTCCTCTAAAACAGAGAATGCATGTAGAAAATATGTCTTAATCTCCTATTCTGCACTTAGATAAATGTCAAGTATATCTATCACCTTAATTAATTGTAGGAATAAGCTGTCAAAATCTAATTCTTTTTTTGACAAGGCTTTTATTCTGAAACCGGCAGAAGGAGAAACAGGCAGTTGCATTAGAAAGAGACAAGTGTCACAGGGCCCTGTGCCACATGGAGAGCTTGCCATGTGCAAAATGCTGATTAGAACCACGGTGAATTCAGGCTAATATGTGCAGGGTTTGTTGACTGAGCTATAGTAAAACTCTGTGGTCAGGTTGACTGTGGAGCTGATGTGGTTACCAAAAAATGATGTTTTTCATGTGTAGCAATGCCAGGCAAAATGTAGACGAACTGATCAACTGAAAGCACTTTACCTTAAGGAATCATACAGTCAATTGCAAAGATGAAGGCAAGTTGTTTATAGAAGTATTTTTTTACCTCTGCTGTGTTTAAAAAATTAAATTATGGAGCAGCTTTTGAGACTACAAGTACTAACACAATTAAACAGAGTCAACAGATGGTCATTCAGTCACTCAGTTATGTAACAAATATTTATTGTGCTCTTTTAAACAAAGAGAACTATGCTAGCTGCATTAGAATGCACACATGAATTATAAAATGCAGATCCCTCCTTTGAGAAACTATAGGCAATAAGGAAAACAAGAGAGAGAGATGCTACTCTAATATAAATTTTAAGAATATATGGGTCATTCAGCAATACTAATGTTTTTAATTGATAGTTTAGAGTGTGTTACTCAGTGCAGAGGCCATTAACCTATGTGGCTATTCATATTTAAATTTTAATTAATTGAAATTAAATTAAACTGAAAATGCGATTCTTCAGCCTCTCTAGCCATATTTCAGGTACTCAGTAGTGGCTAAAGCATTGAGCAATTTGTTTTTTTCATGGTGAAGAGTCTAACCAGAAAGCACTGGTTTAGGATATACAGATAATGTCAAGCCACAGGAATACAAGAAACAACTGACTTGAGTCTTCACGAGTGGAAAGAATAAATACAATTCTGACATATTCAAAAGTTCAGTTACTAGAGTATTAAAGGTAAGGAAATAGCATAAACAAAATTCAAAAAGGCAGAAAAAGTAGAGTATATCGAGGGAGGAGGGGCTGCATTTATTTATTTTTACTGATGGGAGGACAAAGGGTAAAAGTAAGGAAAAGTTATGTATTTAACTGGAATTGCATTATTCATCTGAATGACAAAAGCTTTGCATACTAGGGTATCAGTTTTAACTTTGTTTTCATACATTCTTGAAATACAATATACAGTATAATTTTAAGTGGTATATTGATGACATTTTTATTTTAATAGCTATATATGTGTTTTATAGGTATGTGAGAAAATTAAAAATAATGTATCATTAGCACATAAAAATCTGCTATATCACTGATATTATTGCTTAGGACAAGACTGAATTCTTTTCAATTAAAAAAAGTTAATTGATTAAAATTCACAGATGGTCACTGTGTAGACAATGAAGTCTTTTCAGGTTTTATGGCTGAGACAATACAGTGTGTTGGTTCAAGTTATCAAATACCAGCTTTAACATTTTCCAACTGTGTTATTCGAGCATAGTACTCACCTGTTTTTTGCTTCAGTTTTTCCTTCTACAAAATGGAGGTATTAAGAGTGTCTACTTTATAAGATTTGCGTGAGGGCTAATTATAAAGCACTTAAAGAGTGTCTAGCAGTAAACACTTAAGTTTTTGCTGTTACCACTATTAATATTTGCAACATTAGTAAAACTGTGATTTAGGAAAGTTAATCTAGCAACAGAATGCAACATGGATAAAAGAAGGAAACATTACAAAAGCAGTTGAAATACAGATTCGATAATTCATAGGTCAAAGAGGCGATCCTGTCCCCGAATATAGTAGCAGCAATTAGAACATAGAGAAGCAGACAAGTGTTACAGACATAACAAAGCTCGAATAAATAGGATTTAGCAAATAATTGAATGTGAAGATGAAAAAAAGATAGAGATAAAAGGAAATACCAACGTTCCCATGTCTAGGTAGAGGGGCACCAGTAGATAGTGAGAAGCAGATGTTTGGGCAGAATGATGATGGGTTTCATTTCAGAAATATTGACTTTGAGGTTCTGGCAAGAACTTCAGGTTGAGGCATCCAAAAACCAGTGGAAATAAAGATCTGGAGCTCTGCAGAAAGGGGTCACACTGCAGGTTTATAAATCACCAGCACATTGCTAACTATTAGAATATTAGAACTGTGATAGCAAATGAGGTTGCTGTTGGAAAGAGAGATAAAATGAGGGAACTGAGACCATTGAGATTGAGACAGAAAATCCAGAGATATGAATGAAAAATCAGAAAACCGCGTCGTAGAAGCCAAAGTACAAAAGAGTCACAGATAGGAAAGAATGAACAACAGAATGAAATGCTAAAAAGTGGTTTAAGAAGATGAGAATGGAGAGAAGTCATTCTATTTCATAACTGTGAATTACTGTAAAGCTAGAATAAAAAGCTTGGTAAACGATCCTAACCCTAACCCCCAACTTGACATGAAGGTTGAATGTTGAGACTCTTTCTATAACTGTAGCAACAACAAAAATAATGAGGAAAAGTAGACCAGTTTAAGGAAATGGCAGAAACAAGAGAAAGTTCTTGTTTGTTTTCAATTTAAATAGATATGTATGCTGAAAAAGAAACAGAGAAGGTAAATAGTGACTGAAAACAAAAACAAAGAAAATATAATTCAAAGACCCAAATCCTGAAGCTAGTTTAATTAACACCAAAAGAACTCATCCTTGGAGAGGAAGAAGAAATTTTTCTTTTGAAAGACAAAATGAGGAAGAAGCTAGATGAAAGCCTATAGCAAGATAAGACTGAAATTAGTCATTTTAGGTAACTAAGTTTGAAAGGCCTCAATATTCATTCACTTACTCAAGAAATATTTTCTGAGCACCTACAGTGTGCCAGATCTACACAATTCTTGAGTTGGTGATATAGAAAAGAACAAGAAAAGAAGGAACGTGAATTTGTTAATTAATAAGAATATGAAGAAACTCAATCAACAATTAAAAGAAGGCTGAGGTCAAATCATAAAGAACACCAATACTTCAAAATAAAGAAAAGTGGGGAAAAAAACAGAGGAAATAAAAAGGTAATTGGTGATCAATATTGTTTTAAAAAGTAAGATGGTTTTGGAGAAAATTAAATCATATAATAAGATAGCGCATGACTAAAGAAATAACTTTTTGTTCAACCTGGATGGAAGGCAGGGAGGCCTCTCTGGGTTTGGGTAATACAAGCTCAATCTGAATGGGATTGAGCACACTGTAAAGAGACCAGTGGAAGGAACTCTCCAGAAAATGAAAACAGCAAATGTAATGACCCAAATAGGATAACCATAGCCTGGAGGAATAGGAAAGGGAAAAGAGAGGCCATTGCACAGTCAAAGAGTAAAGCACAGAGACTTGAGTGAAAGCGTGGGTGTCATGAGTGAAGTCCTGAATGTTCATGAGATAGAAGAATATTCTAAGATTTATAGAGAAATGAAGACTATTGAATAAAAAGTCACATCATTTGCTTCTTTCTCTTGTTCATTTATGCTTCTAAAATACTAGCAGACTTTAGCAATGTGTCCATAGCAGATTTACACCACTCTTTCTACTTACTGCCTAGACAATCTCATCCAATCCCCTGGTAAAATTTATTTCCATGTTGTTGACTCCCAAATTCAAATATTCAGCCAGGGACTCTCCGCTGAAGACTACAGCATCCCCTCAATTATCCAGTTGACAACTCCACTTGGTTAGCTCAGCAGTATGTATATTCAACATGTACAAAGTTGAATTCTTCATGATTGCCTCACTCCCAAATAGTTCTGTCTTTAAAGGATATTCTAAATTAACCCACATTCACCAACTTCTCTGCTACAACTCTAATTCCATTTTCCATCAATTTAATATGCACTGTTTAACAGTCTCTTAACCAGGCTTCTAGCTTCAATCCTTGTTCCTGTGTAATCCATTCTCCATTCAAAAAAGTGATTCTTTTCTAAAAGAATCTGCATAGAATTGGTATTATTTATTCCTTAAATAGGTGATAAAATTTACCAGAGAAGCCATATAGACCTAGAATTTCTTGGTGGAAAGATTTTAATTACAAATTTTAATCATTTACTTTTCATTGATATAGAACTACTTAAGTTTTATCTTGAATCATTTTGGACTTTCAAGAATTTTGTCCATTTTATTAAATCTTTAAATGCACTGGCATAAAGTTGTTCATTATAG
This sequence comes from Carlito syrichta, assembly GCF_000164805.1. Lineage (NCBI taxonomy): Eukaryota > Metazoa > Chordata > Mammalia > Primates > Tarsiidae > Carlito > Carlito syrichta. The sequence continues at coordinate 534,414 of NW_007249312.1, read as the reverse complement.
TCTTTTATCTTTTAAATATGGTTTTTGTAGGATATCTCATCTTTCATTTTCATGTTGATAATTGGTGTTTTACAATTTTTGTTTGGTCAAGCTACAGTTCAACTTTTTTATCTTTGAAAAGAATTGTTTTGATTTCTTTGAATTTCTCTATTTATTCATTTTTTAGATGTTTACTTTAGTAGTCTCTACTATTACATTCATTATTTCCTTTTTTTACTTACATTAGATTTATTTTGCTATTTTTTCTAGCCTCTTAAGGTGGAAGTTTTTTACTTTTAATCTTTCTGCTTTTGTGAGGGAACAATTTACTGTTACAAATTTCTCTCTAAATAGCACTGCAACTTACAAAATTGGATATGTTGTGTTTTAAAATTGTATTCAGTTCAAAACTTTTTTTCATTTTTTATTTCTTCTTTAATTTATGGGTTACTCTCAAATGTATAGAAAATTTCTAGATATCTTTATTACTAATTTTTAACTTAATTCCATTGTGAATAGAGAATATACTTCCAGTGACTTCAGTTTTTTTAATGAATTGATATATTGCTTAACTGCCCAGAATATGGTCTGATTTGCTAAATGCTCCATTACTTAAGAAAAGAAATGTATTTTGTTGTTGGTTAGAGTATTTAATAAATAACAATTAGGTCAAATTATATGAGAGTAATGTTTAATTCTTCACTTTACTGAATTTCTTCAAACTTAGCCTGCAATTACTGAGGAATAATCTAATTTCAAAATGCAATTGTTAACTTATCTATTATCTTTGCAAGTCTCTTTAAGCTTTTCTTCAAGTATTTTGGAAGTTTGTAATTAGATGAATTCATATTTATAATTGAATTTTCTCTTTAATCTTGATTTTATAATTGTTATATCTTCCTTTTGTATTAAGCTTTTTATTGCTAGGAAATGTCTACCTCTGTCTCTAGTAAAAACCTTGTGTTAAATCTGTTTAATCAGATGTTATTACAGCCACTCCAGCTTTCATGTGCTGGCCACTGGCACATTATGCTTTCTCCCTCCTTTTATTTTCAACATACTTATACTTACAATGCATCTCTTGTAGGCAAGATGTATGTGGATCTTGCTTCTATAGCTAGTATGACAATTTCTATTGGTAGATGTTTGTTTACATTTAATGTGATTGCCAATATACTTGGATTTATACCTGCCATTTTGCTATTCATTATTTGTTTGCCTCACTTATATTTTATTTCTTTGTTTTTTTCTTTCTGTCTTCTTTTGTGTGAAACAATTTTTTTTTGTTATACAATTTAATTTTTCTTTTGTTTTGTTAAGTAAGTTTCTTCATATTTAAAATGATTGCTCTAGGATTTAAACACTAATATTCCCATTATTTCAATCTACTTAAACATTGACATTTTGGTAATATATAGGAAACTTGTAGCATTGAGTAGTTTCATTTAACACCCCTACCCTTCATACTATAAGTGACATATATAATATCTCAGTATATAGTATATGTTATAAACCTAACAATATAGTATTATACATTTTGATTTGCATAGTCATAGATCTTTTAAAGAAACTAGGAAGTAAAAGAGAGCTATAAATTATCTACTTACATATTTATAATTATTTACAATACCTGGCCCTTTATATTCCTTTCTTCTTGGTTTATTACTTTTTAGAATGAAGGTCTTTAGTAGTGGCAATAAACTATCTCAAATGCTATTGACTGGAATATCATTTATGAGAGACAGTATGGCTGGGTATAGAAATCATAGTTGACTTTTAGTTGTTGTTGTTTTTCAGCACTTTGAGTATGCCATTTTAATATCTTCTATTATTTCTGATAAGAAAACAACTTATAATTTTTTTTTGAGTTAGAGTCTCACTCTGTCACCCAGACTGGAGTGCAGTGGCCGCTCCCGGCCACCACAGCCTCGACCTGCTGGGCTCCGGCGATCCTTTCACCTCAGCCTTCCAAATTGCTGGAACTACAGGCGTGTGCTACCATGCCCATCTATTTTTGATTTATTGGAAAGATGAGGTCTCACCAAGTTGCCCAGGTGGGTTTTGAACCCGCGGGCTCAGGCAATCCACTTACCTCAGCCTCCCAAAGGCATGGAATTACAGGCTGAGCCACCAAGCCTGGCTACAACTTATAATTTTATCATAGTCTCCTGTATAATAGTGACTTATTTTCCTCTTGTTTCTTTCAGAATTTTCTCTTTAATCTTGATTTTAAACTTTTTAGCTATGATAGGTGTAGATGAAGCTTTATTTATTTTCTAATTTGGGAATCAATGAGCCTCTTGTATCTATAAGTTAATGTTTATACTCAAATATCAGAAGCTTTCTTCTATCATCTCTGAAAATATTTTTTTCTGTCCCTTCCTTTTTTGTTTCCAATTACAGGTGTTGAACCAGATGATATTTTCCACCAGTCTCTGAGGAAGCTTTGTTCATTTTTCTTCAATCTATTTTTGTTTCTGCCCTTTGGTTGGTTATTGAGTTATCTTCAAGTTAACTTATTTCTTCTCAGCCATCTTCAAACTACATTTAAACCCATCTATCAAATTGTTGTCTTTAGTTATTGTAATTTTCAATTTTAGAATTTCTATTTGTTTATTTTCAGTTTCCATTATTCTGTAAAAAATTATCATTTACTCAGTAATAACACATTTCTCTTCTATCTTTGAATGGATTTTTAAAAACTAATTGAATACTGATAATAACCACTTTGAAATCTGTGATTTTACATTCTGACTCACTTGCAATCAGTTTGTGTTGATGGATTTCTTCCTGCATATACATCACATTTTTCCATTTATTTCTGTGGCTAGTCATTTTAAGTTGCAAACTTATGACAGATAGTGTGCTCAGGCTGTCAAACAAACAACAGAAACTTATTTTTCTCAACCCTGTAGTCTGGAAGTCAAAGATAAAGTGTTGGCCTATTCAGTGTTTGGTGAGAGCTTTCTTCTTGGCTTACAGATGGCCTTCTCACTATGGCTTCATATGGCCTTTTCTCTAAGTGTGTACAAGAAGATAGAGAATATTAATTATCTGTTGTCTCTTCTTATATCGACAATAATACTAGTGAATTGGGGTCCCATTTTTATGACCTCATTTAAATTTAATTAGATTTTTAGAACTAATTCTTTACATCTCCAAATGCAGCCATGTTGGGGGTTAGGATTTCAACATATGAATTGGGGGGACACAAACATTTAACCCATAACTGATTTGAAGTTTATCAGAAATAAAATGTAGTCACTTGTATCAAAAAGCAAAACAAAACACTCGCAAAAGAGACTTGGGGGAGAAGGTGAAGGGAGAATTCTTGTGTATGAGTATCTGATAACAAAAAGTATTACAAAAGGCTTTACAAAGAACACAAATTTGCACAGAGATCACTGCAACCCTACACAAAAATTATTCCTGTAAGAACATCTGTCCAGTCATTGCCTGTCCAACCTTGGAATGATTAACCCTAGTCACTGATCCTTGTAGCCATAGATAATTATTTCAGAACAATTGCATAATTCTCTTTTTTTTTCCTTTAAAAATCTTTGTCTTTCTTTACATGTAGTTTACTATGGCTCATGTATTCCCCTTGCAATGCCCATTCTAAATAAATATCATTTTCTTTTAGGTAATTCCTTCTCTGTTACTTAGGATCACATAGATATAAAATGCTACACTGATGCTGAAATCTCCTTTATTCTTCTCGGGATTGTTAGGTTTTGGTTCTAGTAAGTGACTTACTTGCCTGGACCCAAACTGAAATATGTCTCCTCCATGGTGTGAAGGCGCTAATGTCACTGCCAAGTGCTCTTGGCTTCCAGTTGCTGTTTTTTCAGCCTAGCCCCCTGGTGGTCCGCCCATGCCTGTTTTGTTTAGGAATCTGCCAAGGACTTTAGCTGAATTTACATTCAGATTTAGGGGCTCATCCTTTTGGTGGTTTCTTTCCTCTAGGCCCCCTGCAAATTTTCACGTGCTTGTCTATGCCAGGATTCTGCCTTCTGACAAATCAAGCTAATAAGTCTCTATTTTATGCCACCTAATCTGTGTGTGGACTAGAAAATGCACTCAATCAAAGACACAACGAACTCCAATATCTCACCAGAAACAACTCTGTCTTTCACAAGCAGACTCACCACTATTTTCTCCCTGCTTTTCACCAAACTCCCTGGGGTCATTGAGAGATTTGGCAAAACTTATACTCAGATATTTTGGATTTCAGCCCTTTTGGGCTGCTCTTGCTTCTAGAATTTTCTTTGAAGGTTTCAGTGAGTCTTCGGCACTGAAGCTGAGTTATTTGTACTGAGATTTTGCAAAAAAGAGTCACAAAGTGGCAATTCCTACTTGCTGCAGTAGCAATATTTCACCAGTAAACCCTTCTTAAGTCTTTATCTGCCTTGGGGCATTTTCCAGTGCCTTCAAATTACTGTTTTGATAATTTTCCAGTTCCTGTAATTGTTTTCTGCAGGAAAAATTGCCTGAATGTGTCATACCACCCACCCACATGCACGCACATGTGAGCTTAAGAATTCAAAAATTTTTTTTTCTTCAACTAGAATAGAATGCAAACTCAATTATCTTAAAAGACTCTGCATAATCTAACTGCCTAAATTATTTCCACTCTCCTCTTTGTTCACTATGCTATAGCCATGGTAGCTGTATCCAACAATCAATAGGTTGCCTAACCAAAAATTTCCCCAATCTTTGCTCAAAAAAAAAATCCTTTTTTTTTTTTGCCCTTTGCCTGTGTCTCAGAAATATGGGGTATATGGGGATCCTTCTCCAGAAGTTGGACTGATTTACCTGAAAGTGATTCTATTCCCCTCATTAGGAAGTAATTCAGTTGGATCATTAGGAAGATTTTGGTAACATGTGAGGAGAGGTTTACAGAGCTTGTGAGAGCTCTCCTGTCCTAAGAGAATTTCGGGAATCAACTTTCTTGCCCTCTAAACTTGAACGAGAAACATGTGTTCATTACCCAGCATTCATCCCACAGCCACAAAGTGAACTGACCTTTGTGATCTGTGTGGGGTACAGATCACAGGTCAATGCAAACACACTGGAAAAGAAAATGAAAGAAGAAATGCATTCTACATTCTAATGACATGATAAAACAATCATGGTAACTATCTGTTTGTTTAGTTGTTTGTTTGTTTTGCAGTTCTAGTTACATGAGTGAAAAAGTTTCCTAATTGCTTAAACCTATAGGAGTTTTTTGTTTGTTTCTTAAATGCCAGGCTTGTTCTTGATTGAAGACCTGTTCAGTTATTACTGCTACTTCTTCCTTCAGATCTTTTCTTTTTAATTACAAAGATATGGGGTACAATTCAGGATTAGGTATATAAACATTGATTATGCAGGTGCCCTTGTTGATGAGGTATGCCCCTCCCTCCTCTAGCAGTTTCCCTCAACTGCCAATCCATCCCCCCTCCCCTGACAGTTTCCCATTACTGACAAACAATTTCTTATAGTATTATAATTGTTCAAGGTCCACTTATGAGTGAGAACATATGGTACTCTGCTCTTTGTTTCTGTGACAGATCACTGAGTATGATCAACTCCAAATCCATCCATGTTGTTTCCTTCAAATCTTAATTTGCCTGTCTTTTTGCCATTGAAACCCCAATTTAAATAGTCTCTTCAGGTAGTCTTTTCTCAAACAATCTAAATTTCAGTCATGCTCCAGTAAACTTTCCTATTTTATTTTCTTCTTTGAATTCATCACTATTTAATATATAATTCTTTTTAAAATTTTTATTGTCTGTCTTTTCCAGTAAGAATGTCACCTCCTTGAAAGGAGACACTATGTCTTGTCAATGTTGTATCCTCAGTGCCTAAAAGAGAATTCAGCAGCTAGTAGGCCCTCAACGAATGGCCATTAACTGAAAGACAGTAAAAATATAGCAGTTTGGCTAGAAACAGTTCTAGCAATGAAACTCATTCTTTAGAATTCTTTGAAACCTACATTATAAAACTGGTTTGCTTAGAAGAGAAAAAGTCAATATCATCATCTGAAGTTTACATTGTCTAGCTCAGGCTTTCTGCTCCCCGTAATTTTTCAGAGATTTATACTCTCCAAAATATCTGTATATGCATTTTCACCACAGAATACTCCCTACTACTTATAAGCCAGGTTTAAAGGTCATTTCTTCCGTCACTCAAATTCTTGGAAACAAATCTGTTTACTTGAGAAATATACTATCATCTTACCATTAGTCAAAAGAACTGCATGTTTATTTTATTTTATCTATTTTATTTTATTTGTTTTGTTTTGAGTCAGGGTCTCACTCTGTCACCAAAGCTGAAATATAGTGACACCATCACAGCTCAATGCAGCCTCAACCTCCTGGGCTCAGGTGATCCTCCCTCCTCAGCCCCCTGAAAAGCTGGGACTACAGATGTGTGTCACTACAGCTGCCTAATTTATTTATTACTTGTAGAGCCAAGGTCTTGCTATGTTGCCCGGCTGGATGACTTGAATTTTTAATAAATGCTATTTAAATAAGGTTTAGTCAACCAGTCATTGTAAATTAGCACTGGCTCATATGCCCAAAGAACAAAACAAATTATCTAGATAACACAAAAATGATTCTTGTCATTAATGTTCAAATGAATCATTCCTGAGAGTGGAAAAGGGTAGTGTGCAATTGGTTGGTGTGAAGGGTTTGCATTAACCTGTTTAAACTTAGAGATCTGTTTTCAGCAGTGTCTTCAAGAAAGTTAAAGGCCAATTTTGAAAACACAGATCTCTGACTGTAAAGAAAATGTAAATTTGCATTGTGGAGCCCCCTCAGACCTTCTTTTTGTGTTCTTATCTTCAATAGCTTTGAAAATAATTTACTTACAAGCACTGCTGGGCAAAAAATAAAACTTAGCACGTGCCACCCTACTCCATTCAGCACTCTCTTCATGGCATCCTTTCTCCTCTCCCTGTCTGTCCCTGTAACACCTTCTGAACCTCAGCCTGAGATATATAATGCTTCACCCGGGATCAAGGCTTGTTCTGAGAATGACCTTTGCAAAAGAAGCCTCAGTTTCCCCAGGAGCTACTTGACTCTTCTTTTTCACCTTCATTTCCTTTTCTGTTTCTATACATTGGGAAGTTCCTCTTGATGACGAGGGGACAGGCTTAAACATAAAATAAGTTTCTGAAAAGAACATTTCAACTTACAGTATTGGTCATGCCCCTATTTCTTTTAAAAAAAGATTTCCTTGTTCTTTGTGTCAGCTCTAATTATACACCTCACCCTGCCTTTGCTGTTTCTACCCCCTTGCTCCTTCAATAGAACCACTACCTATTTTTCTTTCTTAGTCCTGGGAATTGGTGATCACTTTAGCACTCCAAGAAAAATTACCCTGTACACATCCATCCTCTTCTAAAATATAAATGTGCTGGAGGACACAGAATTACAGCTTGAGGAAATACACTAGTTTGTTTTCAACTTCAAGACTCATTTGCAAACCAAACTTCAGGACTTGCTGACATGGAAAACCTTAAATCTCTTTTAGAAAAATAAATTTTTCTTTCCTAATTTGCTGCATAGGTTGATTTGATGCCTTCATGGCCTCATCTTGTTTCCAGTCAACCTACTCCTGGACACGATGACAGCACAATACCCACATACAACCGTGGCTTAACCGTTACACAAACTGACTATACTGGAATGCCAGTGCTGCCTTGTCACTGTGGTGCGCTCAAGCGTTTTAATCATGGAGCTGGCCCCAAAATAAAAATCCACAACCTGGCACACGTTTGTGGGTCTGTGGGACCTCAAAGCGCTGGAGTTTAAAATCCTCCACTGAGGACCAAATGCCACAGAGCAGGAAACCCACACTAAACAAAATCAGAAGAAAGAGAATATTGCCAAAATGCTATAACTTTTGGACCGATTTTCACATTATGATACAATTGAGTACAGCATAGAATCAGCAATGGTCTCTTTCCATAGCCTGAAATTGACACCATATTTTTTCTTCAATCTTCATCAAAAAATTGATTGAAATAATAAGCTTCTTAAAAGGATATGTTCTTTAAGTGTAGTAATAGTACAATGCTTTCCTGAGTGAAACTGGCATTAGAGAGCTGATTCCCCCAGAGACTACCATGTAAATATTCAATCAACATCCAAGAAACTTTAGGATTCCAAAGGCTTTGGATATATACTTATGCCGGTGAATTTTTTCTAGAAACTTCAGGTGACCTTACTCCTAGAAGGTATTGGAGTTCTTTATCACTGGTGAAATACTCACTAAATAAGCCAAGATGGTCAATGCATAAAGATGAAGTACCAAACAATAACTGCAAGATCTGTCCTTAGGAGGGAATATGTGACGGAGATCCAGATTACTTGAGAGTAACAACGAATAATGAACTCCAGAAAAGCGAGAATATCCATTTATTAGATTGTCTGCTGGGATGTTGAGGACCTGGGAACCTTCCCTTACTAATAAAATGAGGTGTGCAATGTTAGGGTTTTGCAACTGCTTGGATTCTCCTTAAGACCTGAGAAAGCCATCCAGTGTGACCAATAAGGTGCAAAAATAAAGTGTTAATAGTCTTATCCTCCATCTCCAGTTCGTCTAATATCATGAGTGACCTTAATGTTCATAAATATGGATGACAAAAATTCTGACTAAGTTACTAATTGGCTTCAACTCTAATTATATTCACTGCAACTCTACTTCCCTTAGATTTTAAATCATCCAAAGCTGTTCTGTCCCTGGCATCATGAACATTAATGTTCTGCTTTCTGACCATACCCTCCAATTTTTCCAGCTGTCTTGTATATTTTGATTTATTTCTATTTTAACCTCATTGGCAATAGAGTCAGTGGTTAAGTGTGTGGGCTCTTAAACCAGGCTGCTTGGATCCACATCCTGGATCAGTCACTTCCTAGTTGTGTAAACTTGGACAAGACCTCAATTTCCTTATCGAAAGAAAATGGAATTATGTTTAACCTAGCAGATCCTCCTAACTACTTACTAATGGTGAAGATAAAATGAGATAATCTGAGACAGTTAGCACAGTGTAGGTGTGGTATGCTATAGGTGCTAAATAAGCATTTGCTATTTTTTACTCATTTATTCCTCGATTTGTTAATTTTTTCTGGTTTCTTCCATATCCTTCCTAAAATCTGTGCTTCATTATTTTTTTCCATATAAGACATAGATAAATTTAGCCAACAAACTGCTCTACTCCACACCAAGACTGCTGAAAACTTATGGAAATAATATATACAACTCTGGGAATTAATACAATCATAAATTTAAGACCTTTAAAAAAACAATTGTGCTATTGCCATGGTTCAGTCTTTTACAAGTCAACAATCAACAGTATTTCTAAATATTGACACTGTGTGTTGCCAACTTTTAATCTTTTTTTTAAAAATCACCCTATGTTATCTCCTTTCTGCAAAAATGTTAAGAGATAATAAGTCTTCTCCTGGACATTTCATCGTAACATGAATTATTTCCCTTTTTCTCTTGTATTTTTATATCTCTACCTCACATTTTCCTAGATCTGCTCTGTTCTAACATTGGCTGAGCCTAAGGCAATAGTACAAATGGAGACATTCAACCTTTTAAAATATTTAAAAGCTACAAATCAGGCTAACAGAATCTTCTGATTCCACCCAAGATGGAGTAACAGTGACTAGATTTACTAACCCACCTGAAGCGACACTGTCTCCGAAAAAAAACAAAGATTTTTTTTTAATGTGTTTCAAGACATTGGACACCAGTCAACAAATGACAGTGATCCCTGGGACACGGGGAACAAATGAGGTGAGCTCTACAATTTCTATAATTTGTTTTCTTGAGACTATTCTCAGATCATGGCTCAGGAAGGGATAAACCAGGAGGAGCTCAGTGGATTCCCTGAGTTGAGGAGAATAAAGTTGAGAGTGCAGGGAGAATAAAGCTGCTGGAGTTCTCAGGACAGAGTCTAAGAAAGGAGAGAATTACACAGAAACGGAAACATGGAAGTCTGCATAGTATCCTCTCAAGTATTATGCAGATAAATCCATGCGTGTATGTAAGGAAACTTTCCAAACCCAAGGGAAGAAAAACATCAGGAACAATGCCCCAGCACTAACACAGGATTATAAAACATGCCTTTCCCCACCAGCCATATTAAGAGCTTTCATCATTTACAGATAACTCGGTGGAATACTCAGGAAGGTCTTGCCCTCAAGGGGGAGAAAAATTTAACCCTAGACTGAGAACTAAACTGGTCCCAGTGAACAAGTCATAGAAGGAAAAACAAAGAATTAAACTGTTTCCAAGTAACTTAACTGCATCACCAAATGATGTCTAGAAATATTTATAAAAATACAAGAGCCAGGCTTGGTGGCTCAGCCTGTAATCCTGCGGCTTGGGAGGCCAAGGTGAGTGGATTGCCTGAGCCTGAGGGTGCGAGACCCACCTGGGCAACTTGGTGAGACCTCATCTCTACAGTAAATCAAAAAATTAGCTGGGCGTGGTAGTGCACGCCTATAGTTCCAGCTAACTTGGAGGTCTGAGGCGGAAGGAACGCCGGAGCCCAGCGGGTCAAGGCTGCGGTGGCCGGGAGTGGCCACTGCACTCCAGTCTGGGCGACAGAAGGAGACTCCAACTCAAAAAAAAAAAAAAAAAAAAGACATATCCAGCATCCAAAAAGGTAAAATTCATACTGCACAGCATCCAGTCGACATCTGTGAAATATGGAAATCAAATATTACCAAACATGAAAAAGCAAGAAGCAAATAATCAATCAAATGAAATTGACCCAGAAATAACACAAAGATTAGAAGATAATAAAATGGTTATACTAACGGACATGAAAGATATTTTTTTAAAAGACACAAATTTAATTTCTAGAAATGAAAACAATAATGACTGAGAAGCATACACTGAGTGGGATTAGTGGTAGATTAGGCATTGCAGAATAAAATATAGGTAAACTTGAGAATGCAATTATACAAAATATTTCAAATAAGCACAGAAAGGGAGACACATTTTAAAAATTAAAGAGCCTCAAAGTCAAGAAGCAGAACAAGATGAACAAATAAAACCCTCCAGCAATCACCCCCTCACAGGAACACCACATTGATCAACTATCCACACAAGAAAGAACCAAAAAACCAGGTGAGCGTCGGAGTACATAATTTTAACGTAATACAAAGGACAAAGGAAAGAGGCATTGAGGAGGGTTAAAAAACAGTCTGGCATTGCCTATACCACCCCATATCCACCTACACTTTCAGGCAGTGCAGATCAGTAAGAAGATCTCTGTGCTGTGGGTAAGGAGAGCAAAGTAAGTGTGGACCTTTGCACTGGAACTCAGTGCTGTCCTGTTGCAGTGGAACACAGCACAGGGCAGAATTTCACTGGCACCTACAGAGGGAGGATTTAGACTATCTCTGGGGTCAGAGGGGGATCCTCTACCTCAGCACCTGAAAATTCAGTTCCAGCTGGCTTCACTACTGGCTGACTAAAGTGGCCCAGGATCCCAAATAAATGTGAGTGGCTGTCGGGGCACAAAGACTGCAGTCTTCAGGCAAGCCCTGGTGCTGGCTGCACCGGTCTTGGAGGCTGGGACCCAGTGAGATACCAGCTGCAGTGGCCTAGAAGTGCAGGTATCACCTCTCCCCAACTCCAGACAGTGCAGTACAGAGAAAGAATCCTTTTGCTTGGCAGAAGGAGAGGGAGGAGTACAGAGGACTTTGTCTTGCAACTTGGGTGCCAACTCAGTCAAGTAAAATAAAGGATCACATAGATACCTGAAGCCCCCAATTCCAGGCCTTTGCTGCAGGATGCATTTTCAGACCCACGTGGGCCAGAACATCTGCTGCCCTGGTGGGATGGACCCAGTCCCAGCAGAATTTACCAAAGGCTAAATGAAGTAACCTTATTTCAAAATAACTAGAAAAGTGGCATTGGAATATTCCTAACACAAAGAAATAACTTAAAATGCTTAAGGTGATAAAATCCTAGTAACCCTGACTGATTATTACTCATATGCTTATATGAAAATATCATGTGGATCCCACAAATATGTATAAATATTATGTACTGATATTAAAAAAAATTTAAATTGAAGAGCGTCCATTAACTATGGAACAACTTTAAGCAATAAATGTGAAAAGATACAAGGTACAAACGTGATAAAGAAGATTGAAGAAACACTTCACCTAACATCAATACACATTCTTTTCAAGTACAAACTATTTACCAAGCCAAACCATAGTATAGACCATTCAACAAGTCATCATAAATTCAAAGGTATTCAAGTCACTAAAAGTTTATTTTCTAGCCACAATGGAATTCAACTAAAAATCAATGCTAAAGATCTCCAGAAAATCCTCAAATAGTTAGAAAATAATAAAACACTTCTTAATAACTCATGGGTTAAAAAAATAAGAAAGCTTTGAAAATATCTTAACTGAATTAAAAAAGTAAAAAGCAATATTAGAAAGCAGTATTAATAGGAAAAATTTAAAGAAGTCTGCCTAGGTTATAGATTTTTCATGTCTTTCAGTAGGGTATATCTCTTTGGACTGCAGATTTCTTTCTTGGGATACAGACGTGGCCAAAAGACCAGAGGAGATCTTTTTAAAGTGAAGACTTTGGGCAGAAGTTCCGTTTTCCTGGGTGTAAGAGTTCATTCGGAGCACATGTTCAAGCAGCCCTCATTTTAAAACAAATAACTGCCTTCACTCTGTGTACATTCTTCTCCACTATAATTTAGTCAAACTTCTTAAAATTATAGTCTACATTCACCCCATTCTATCTCCCACACCACCATCACCCTCCCTCAATAATATTTCATAATGTGTGTTTAGCCTCAACCAGTCCCAAATTTTCCACCAAACCGACAATGACCTCCTGCTTCCCCAAAGACATAAAGATTCCCAAGATACTACCTTACTCTGCATTTCTTGCTCACATTCTCCCCTACCTTGGCATCCATGATGGCCAAGTTTCCTTGTCCCTGTGTTTCTTCTCCCTTTTCTATGGTCCCCAAGAACATTCGCTTCATGTAGCTCTTTGAATGTTAGTGATATCTAGGTTTCCATTCTTAGCCTTGACTTCAAGACACCCCTCTGTGAAGTCACACACATCCATGGTTTGAATTGTGATCTGCATAGTACACTCCTACATGGTTTACTTGGAAGACTTCATTACATCTTTACAGATACTTCTGTTTCCAAATACGTTTTCTTCTCATCCTTGTCTTCTCGTGCTGCTGCTTTAAGGCTCTTTCTAAAATGTAAATTTGATCTTAAATCGTTTATTGCTTCCCCACTTCTCTCAGGGTAACCACTACTCCCTAACCGTGGTAGCTAAGTGCAATTTCCTTGGGCTCTTTCCTACTTTTCCAGTTTCACTTCTTACCACTCACCTGTGCCCTATGCATAGTGTCTCCTAACCTAACATGCATTGGCATGAAATACCTCATCACAGTTCACTCACTTTCCAACTCCTCAACTTTTGTGATTCTACTGAGTATCATTTAAATGGAGCTTTGTTGAACCAGTAGCACCCATTCTATACCACACATAGATTGTGTATGTGCATACCTGTGTGTGAGTATATGTGTGTGTGTGTATAATGCACATATTGTTTTTATGTATATTATACACACACACACACACACACACACATAGACTTGAAAAGTCTATAACCTAGGCAGACTTCCTTAAATTTTTCCTGTTAATACTGCTTTCTAATATCACTTTTTAATTTTTTTTATTCAGTTAAGGTATTTTCAAAGCTTTCTTATTTTTTTAACCCATGAGTTATTAAGAAGTGTCTTATTATTTTCTAATTATTTGAGGATTTTCTGGAGATTTTTAGCATTGATTTTTAGTTGAATTCCATTGTGGCTAGAAAATAAACTTTTAGTGACTTGAATATCTTTGAATTTATAATATATATATATTTTTTTTTTAGCTTAGGGCTTCACTTTGCCACCCAGGGTGGAGTACAGTGACACAATCACAGCTTACCACAGCCTCAGATACCCAGGCAGAGGCAATTCTTCCACCTCAGCCTCTCAAGTAGCCGAGACTACAGGCACACCATCATGCCTGGCTAAATTTTTTAATTTTTTTGTAGAGACGAGATCTCGCTATGTTGTCCAGGCTGGTTCAAACAATCTTCCTGCCCGTCTCCCAAAGTGCTGGGATTATAGGCATGAACCATCACACCCGTCCCCATATACAGATTTAGAAAATTAGTAGTAATAATAGCAACAACCTTTTATAGAGAACTTATCATGCAGTGTTCCTCATTATGACAACCATCCTATGAAGATAGATGGTACTAACACCCATGTTCTATAATATGACAAGTAAAGTACCTAGTCTGTCTTCCCTCGTTATAAATACCTGAGGCTGGGCAATTCATACACAAAAGAGGTTTATTTAGCTCAGGGTTCTGCAGCCTGTACAAGAAGTATGGCACCAGTATCTCCTTCTAGTAGGAGCTTCAGGAAACTTTCAATCGTGGGCGAAGATGAAGAGGGAGTAGGAGTGTCACATGGCGCCAGAAGGAACAAGAGAGAGGGGAAAAGGTTCCAGGCTATTTTTAACAATCAGATCTCAGTGGCTCACGCCTGTAATCCCAGCAATTTGGGAGGCCAAGGTGGGAGGATTGCTTGAGCCCAGGCTTTCGAGACCAGCCTAGACAGCATAGTGAAACCTCACCTCTACAAAAAGTAGAAAACGTAACCAAGATGTCTTGGTGGCATGTGTCTGTAGTCCCAACTACTTGAGAGGCTGAAGCAGAAGGCTTGCCTGAGCCCAGGGTGAAAGTGTAAGACTTCAATTCAAAAAAAAAAAAGGAAGTAGGTATCTCTGTGTGGTATTTACAGACTTCTGTCAACACCAAAATAATCACATGGCCTTGAAAATGAACTGTCTACAATCTGCTAGCAGCTCTGCCCTATTTACCTCTTAGATGCCACTTCAAAAAGTCAACAACAACAAAAATAACCAGAAACCAATAAAGAGAGAACTCACTCCTTGCTGCTAGGAAGGCATCAAGCTGTTCACAAGGGATCCACCCCATGACCCAAACTGCTCCTACTAGGCCCACTTCCACCATTGGGGATCACATGTCAACATGAGATTTAGAGGGAACAAATATACAAACTGTATCACAAGGCGCAGAAAGTTTAATGACTTAGATACTGCTAAAAAATAGAAGAATCAAGATTTCTACTCAGGATTCTCAGATTCCTAAGCCTTATCTCTTATCAACCTCTTGAAATTCTTTCCTTAGTCTTCCCATCTCATAGGAGCATATTTTTATAATAGATCTAATCAGAATCTAGTTGAAAGACTTTATTATTATCTCCATTCCAGTTAATCAAGAGGATCTTGAAAGCAAGAATTTTCTGTCAAGATAAGTTAAGCCGTAGTAACAACTCCTAACCAGTAATTTAATGTTCTCATCCTCTTTGTCCAGCGTTGGCCAGGAGAACAGTTCTGTTTGCTGTGGTCACTCAGGGGTTCAGGCAGACAGAGGCTACCTCTTAGCATATATTTCCATGATAGAGAAATAAAAGTTCTGCAGAGTCAGGCACAGTAATTAAATTTTGAAAGGCAAATAAGAAATTCATATCTAATGGCCAGGAGGTGAACAATAATAGAATATTGTGGATAGCCCTAATGACTACCACAAATTTTATTTTTTTCTTTGTATTTCCTCTGTGCCTAGCACAGGCTCAGTGTAAAATAGCCGTTGACACAGTAAGTGAAAGTTTGTTGAATAATCAAATGACTGGATGTCTTTCCAGAAGCCAGAGATATGTGGGGCTAAAATAACTGAGGGGAAAAAATGTAAGCTTGTCCCATATCTAAGTAAGTTTCCCTAAATAAAAAAGTAGGACAGAGAAAGCATGTCCATGCAGATAATAAAGCTGAATATTTCTCAAGATAATTTTGTCCTTATTTTCTTAGAAAACAATATTATGGAATTTCCTAAGAGAAACGTAAGTGGATGTTACCCTGAAGCAGAGTTTAGTGGGATGGTAGAATTTATTAGAATGGTTTTTTGCATGTACCTCTAAATTTCTGGAACAAGTTTAGGAAAAATTAATTTTGTACAAAAATGTATACACCTCAATATGACATTGAGTAAAGAGTAATAAACTGTCCACCAGGGAACCTGTCTAATGTGAACTTTCTAATGTGAACCTGTCTAATGTGAACTTTGTCAATCCTCTCAGTCCCACTGTTTCTTAATTTATAAAATGAAAGGATTAGATAATCAATAAGATCACTTTCAGATTCAATATGTCTTTTTAAAAATTCTGCCTAATTATAAAATATAAAAAGCTTCTGAGTGTTAAACAAATTACAAATACATATTTCATAAGGCTCTGCCACCCCCTTCTCTATAACTTATATGCTCAAATACAAGAAAAATTCATTTTTCCAAAATGACCTCCCAATTCCTTTGTCTTGAATAGCATGTCAGGGATTGAGTGAAGACATTAGTCTGAAATTGCCTTCATCAATGTAAATTTTATGTGTGTATATATTTAAATAGTAAGATAAGGGAGAGAGTAAAATTACATAATTCTAGAATACTAGCATATATTTAAGAGTTATTCCTGGAGTCTGATCACACAATATCACCTGCTGGATATTATGGTAAACAATATCCTTTCAAAAGCCATAATATGAATGTTTATACTGTGCAGATTAACAGACTATACTAATTGTCTTAATATCATGTAAGTAAATACTTATGACTTGGGACAGATTTTCCAGTAATAGATTCATAAACAGATGCAAAGCCATAGACGATGAACTGCAAAGAACTGATGACACAAAAGAATGTCTCTATTGATGAAAAATGAATGATGTTTCATGGAATATGGGATTTTTTTTAACATAAAGAAGTAATATTTATTAAAATATGTGATATTAAATATGTCTTTGTAACTAAATTGGCTCTCTAATAGAAAAATGGGAAGTTTACGTTATTATTACTTTATATTAGACATAAAAGATTTAGTATATTATGATATTTGTCATGGAAAATGACTACATATTGTTAGGTAAAAATTTTTTATTAGACCGTATATAATATAATATCATTTTTTTTAAATGTCTACCTTCACAAAGTTACATCTTGATAAGATATCCACCAGTATATTGACTATGATTATCACTAGTTGGCAGCACAAAATTAAGGGCAATTTTTTTTTGTTTTTGTTTCTGTCTGAATTGTCTTTAATAAGCATAAAAATTTTGAATTTAGAAAAATAAATTAATTAATTAACATCTTCTTTGAAGCTATGCCCACTTTGCACTTCATTATTTGATCTATAATAACAGATCTACGTATCTAATAAGATGTCATTCATATGTAGCATATGACTCTAGTATATTACTTTTAATTTCCATCTTAAGTGTACACTTTTTAATATGAATGAGATTTTGTTCTTTGAATTAAAGGGTAACACAAATTCCTTATTATGTATGTTCAATTCACAAAATACACTTAGTGAGGCAAGAGAATCCAATGATAAGTATTTTCTTTAATATTAGATAAGTGCATTTCCTAATCTTAGATAAGTAACTCAGCTTTAGACTTTGTCTCATTTCTAACCCAGAGTTATGATGTTCTTAGTCCTCAAAAGAGAATACAGAATCCTGTGTCAAGGGTTAGCAGGAAGAAGTATCTAACTGCAGTGCTTATCCTGCCACCATGCCCTTTAAAAGGGCTTATCCAACTTTGTCCTTTTTCTTGGATCCTAAAAATGTGAGTGTGTATGTCCATTGAGGAAAGCAAAGCACAGTGACCAGCAGATCTTATAGGCACCTACAACCTGAAGCAGCAGCCTTGGATAGTAAAGAAACATATTGACAAGTTCTCCCTGGAAGGGTCTTCTGTTTTGAAATCTACAGCTCTGTATTCTCACTCAATGTCTTCCATGGTTTATGTTTTATTTTGGTTCTTTGTTGTAATTTGTTTCTTAAAGATGAAAGCTGAAGGATAGTCTGATAAAGCATCTCTTTCAACATCTGGTGTTTAGTACAACTCTGTGAAGTTTGCTTGTATTTTTTTGTTGCTGTTTTTGTTTTGTTTTGTTTTTGAGTTGGGATCTCACTCTGTCGTCCAGGCTGGAGTGTAGTGGCATGATCACAACAATCACATCAGCTTTATCTTCCAGGCTCAGGCGATCCTTCCACCTCAGCTTACTGAGTAGCTGGGATGACAGGTGTGCGCCACCATGCCCAGATAATTTTTCAGTTTTTTGTAGAGACGAGATCGTGCTTTGTTGCCCAGGTTGGTCTCAAACTCCTGGGCTCAAGCAGTCTGCATACCTCACCTCTCCAAGTGCTGGAATTACAGACATAAGCCACTGCACCCAGCCTTTTTTTCTTTTTTCTCATCGGTGAATTTAGTGTTATCTTTTTCCCTTAAAACCAACAATTTCACAGATGCTGCAATAAAATAAAACATTCATTTCCCAAGTTTTCTCCTTGCCCATCTCATCTTGCTGCCTCTGGCCCATCCCAATAAACAAGAAGACAGTCTTAGCATTGAACCCCTCAAAGAAGGCATGCCAATGAACCAATTTAGTCTTATAGTTGAGCCTTCCTATACATAAATCTTTACTTCACAAGGAGATTTAGATCTTTATGAGGAGTCAGAACCAGTTTGGAAAACAATTTGGGTGTGAGCCGAAATGGAATTGATAGCTCAGAGAAATGGAAAAAGAAGAAAGCACCATGGAGAGAATCTGACTTTTTTTTTTTCTTGAATTGGAGTCTCACTCTGTTGCCCAGGTTGGAGTACAGTGGCATGCTCACTGCCACCACAGCCTCAACCTGCCGGGCTCGGGTGATCATTCCACTTCAGCCTTTCAAGTAGCTGAAACTATAGGCATGAGCCACCACTCTCAGCTGATTTTTTGATTTATGATAGAGATGGGGTTCTCGCCAAGTTGCCCAAACTGATGTTAAGTCCCTGGTGTCAAGCAATCCTTTCACCTCGGCCGCCCAAATTGCTGAGATTACAGGCTTGAGACACAGTGCCTAGCCAAATCTGACCTTTCAAGAAAGGGGAAGCACTTCACAAGAAGAGAATAGCAATAGGGCATCAAGTTTAGAGAAAGAGTGTGGAGAGAGGATGAGGGTTGTGTATCCTGACTGAAGAAAGCTGTGTGTAAACAAAGCAAAGGCACTTGGTGAAGGGAAAATTATATCATCCAATGTACTGAGCAGTGGTGAGAAGAAGGTGCTTAGCGATTATGAATAATCCTGAAGATCAGACCAAAACCAATGACCTTGTAAACAACTTGAACCTATCACAATATTGTAAGAAACAATGGTCAAATTAAAGTTACCATTTTTACATTAGATGGCCAATGTTGCCCAGGCTGGGTAAAATGATTTGGGGAGAGTTCCATCTTTCTCAATCGCCTGAAATACCTTCAGTAGGATTGGTATCAGCTCCTCCTTAAATGTCTTGTAGAATTCTGCTAGAAAGTCATCTGGTCCAGGGTTTTTTTTGTTTTTTTTTTTTGTAGGTAGTTTTCTCATTACGTAGTCAATTTCCTTGATTGTTATTGATCTATTTAGGGTCTCAATTTCTTCTTGTTTTAACCTAGGTAGGTTGTGTGATGTCAGAAAGTCCTCCATTTCCTTAAGGTTTTCAAGTTTGTTTCCATACAAGTGTACATAGTAGTCTCTAATGATCTTTTGTATTTCTTCAGGGTCAGATGTGACTTCATCTTTTGTGTTTCTGATTGTGTTTATTTGGACTTTTTCTCTCTTTTTCTTAGTCAGTCTAGCTAGGGGGACACTGATCTTGTTTATCCTTTCGAAGAACCAGTTTTTTGTTTCATTGATTTTTTTTGTATTATCTTTTTGTCTTCTATGTCCTGGATTTGCGCTTTTATTTTGGTGATCTGGAGTCTTCTGCTGAAATTAAGGTTTTGGTGGTCTTGCTTTTCCAGCTTCCTTAGGTGGCTTGTTAGGCTGTTAATTTGTGATCCTTCCATTTTCTTCATGTGAGTTTGTAGAGATATGAATTCCCCTCTTACTACTGGATTTTTAAAAATGTGATACATATACACAATGGAATACTACGCAGACTTAAAAAGGAACAAAATCATGAATTTTACAGCAACCTGGATGGAACTAGAGTCTATAATACTGAGTGATCACAGAAACAAAGATCTGAATATCACATGTTCTCACTCATATAGTGGACCTTGAGCATCTATCATAATACTATAAGAAAAGAACTGACAGTGGTGGGAAACTATGGGGAGGTAGGGAGGGGAAGAGAGGTGGCTCTAATGGTAGTCAATATCTGTCTGGGGAAGGGGAGACACCCGTTATTAACAAGGGTGCCGGAAAGATGCACATTTGTATACCTAACCCTTAACTGTACCCCACAATTTTATAATAAAAAATATCTTTAAAATAAAAAAAAATTCAGGAACAAAAATAATAATTGCTGACAGACTGGGTTCTGAGAAAGGAAGCAATACAAGGGGTTGAAGGTGTCAAGGAGTGTAAAAGGATTATGGTACAACAGAAATGGAAACATGAGATGGAGTTCACAGCACAGGATTTGTACCTATCCATAGTCTTGTTATTTTTTGGTAGTCTAGGTAGCTGCCAGCTAGTCCTAAAGACTTGGAGGTGGTACCCAAAAAACAAACAACAAAAACAAAAATGCCATTTCTGGCCACTCATTTATAAGACAGTGTTTACACAAAAGAACACAAAAGGGTTTCTGGAAACCCAAAAATGATAGTTTCCAATTCAGAGAGTTGAATAGTCTCACTAGTCTTTAGAAATATCTGTGAAGTCAAATGTTAGCTTTCTTGTCTTATGTGGATGACATTAAGATCTATCATATGTTTCTAACGATTGTTTTTACTTAACTTAGAATAAAAAAACAAATATGTCTATTTTCCATAGTTTCTTCTAGCTCTCTAAGCACGTCCTCTGAGTTCTAACAGCGCTTTTGAAGTCCAAGTGGACTGGGTAATACACTGTGTTCACTGATATCATTTTGAAACTGTCTGACCCATTATTACATAAAGATGAGCATTTCACTTAATAAAGCCTTAGAGTAACACAATTTGTTACACCATAATTAAAGATGGACACATCTGTTCCATTTTAATTCAAACCCCTTTGAACATAATTACATAAAGCTGCAAGAACAGAAATTCTCAGTCTTAGATATTTACAATTTAAAAAAACCATTCTGTCTACAGAAACTACATGGTCGAAGGACAATTTGTAAAGTGAAGTCAAATAGATGTCTCTCACTCAATATCAAAGCAGGAAATTAGGCAAAGCCTCCAGATTAAAGCAGTGCTCTGATATGAATGCTGTAATTTGTTAAGAAAACCCAGGTAAAAGGCAATCTTTATAGAAGGTATCAGTATTTCTTCCCTATGGAGAGACATTACCTTTATATATTGTCTTAGGCCATAGATAAATACAAAAAGAACAAATACTGAGACTAAAGGGAAAACAAAAGGAGATACTCAACTTTCATATATTACTTTTAAACTTTCTGATAAATTCTAAATTTTGTCATATTAAATGTATAGAAGATATACAAAATAGTATAACCTCTTGATAAAAGTCCTAGCTATTATATCCAAAATATGGCTGTAGCTGAGAGTTCTTGACCACTGCTATAAAGCAAATATTGCAATAAAGTAAGTCAATAATTTGTTGGTTTCTCGGTGCACATAAAAGTTTTGTTTACACTCAACTGTAGTCTGTGTGCAATAGCACACAATCTAAACAAGTATGCATACAACTAAAACAGTATATATACATTAATTTTAAAATGCTTCATTGTTTTAAAAAATGCTAATAATTATCTGAGCCTGCAATAAATTGTCATCTTTCTACTGGTGGAGGGTCTTACCTCCATGATGATGGCTGCTGACTGATCAGGGTGGTGATTGCCAAAGGCTGAGGTGACTGTGGTGATTTCTCAAATAACAATGATGTTTGCTACATTGACTCTTTCTTTCACAAATAATATTTCTCTGTAGCATGCAATGCTGCTTAATAGCATTTTATCCGCGGTAAAACTTTTTCACAATTGGACTGAAGCCTCTCAAACCCTGCCAACTAAGTTTCTATGACATTCGAAATCCTTTGTTTCATTTCAACAATGCTCACAGCATCTTCACCAGAAGAAGTTCCCATCTCAAGAAACTGTTGTATTTGCTCGTTTATAAGAAGCAACTTTGCAGCCTTTCAAGTTTTATCATGAGACTGCAGGAATTCCATCATATCTTCAGGCTCCACTACTATTCTACTTTTGCTATTTCCACCACATCTACAGTCACTTCCTCCAGTGAAGTCTTGGAACCCTCAGTGTTGTCCACGAGGGTTGGAACTAACTTCTTTCACATGCCTGTCAATGTTGATCATTTGAGCAGCTCCCATGAATCACAAATGTTCTCAGTGACATCTCAAATGGTGAGTCCTTCTAGGAAGATTTTTAATTGATTCTGCCCAGATCCATCAGAGGAATCACTATCTATGGCAGTTCATGAAATATATTTCTTAAAGGCTTGAAAGTCTAAATTACTCCTCGATCCATGGGCTGCAGAGTGGATGTTGTGTTAAGCAGGCATAAAATAACATTAATCTTCTTGCACCTCTCCATCAGAACTGTTGAGTAACCAGGTGCATTGTTAATGAATGATAATATTTTGAAATATTGTGAAAAAAATATTGAAATGTCTTTGTTTCTGAGTGGTAGGTGACAATGATGGCCTTAAAGTATTCAGTAATCCACTCTGTAAACAGAGGTGCTGTCACCCAGCCTTTGTAGTTCCATTTATAGAGCACAGTAGAGTGCTCCATAAGGACCCTAGGGTATTTGGAATAGTAAATGAGCGTTGGCTTCAACTTAAAGTTACCAGCTTCATTAGTCCCCTAATAAGAGAGTCAGCCTGTTCTTTGAAGCTTTGAAGCCCAGACATTGACCTCTCCTCTCTATCTATGAGAATCCTAGATGGCATGTTTTTCCAACAAAAGACTGTTTCATCTACATTGAAAAGCTGTTTTTGTTTTTGTTTTTGCTTTTGATTTGAAGTCTCACTGTCACCCAGACTGGAGTGCAGTGGCACGATCACAACGATCACAACTCATGCAGCCTTGGCCCCCTGAGCTCAGACGATCTTTCCACCTCAGCATCACAAGTAGCTGAGATGACAGACATGTGTCATCACACACAGCTGATTATTTTATTTTTGTAGAGATGAGGTTTTGCTATGCTGTCCAGGCTGATCTCAAACTCCTGGACTCAAACAATCCACCTACCTGCCTTGGCCTCCTAAAATGCTGGGATTATAGATGTGGGCCATGGTGTCCAACAGAAATCTATTGTTTAGCGTGGTCCCCACTCATCAATGGTTTTTACTAGATCTTCTAGTTAATTTGCTGCTGCTTCTCCGTTAGCACTTGCTGCTTCACTCTTATATTGTACTCTTGTGTTGTGGAGATGGCTTATTTCCTTAAATATCATGAGCCAAACTCTGCTAGCTTCAAACTTTTCTTTTGTATCTTCCTTGCCTCGCTCAGCCTTTGAAGAATTACGGAGAGTTGGGACCTTGCTCTGGATTGGGCTTTGGCTTAAGGGAAGACTGTAGCTGGATCTTCCATCCAGACCACTCAAACTTTGTTTGTATCAGCAGTAAGGCTATTTCACTCTGTTACCATTTATGGGTTTCCTAAGTTGGCACTTTTAATTTCCTCATGAACTTTTCCTTTGCGTTCACAATTAGGTTAACTGCGTACAAGAGTCCTAGTTTTCAGCCTGTCTTGGCTTTTGACATGCCTTCCTCATTCTGCTTAATCATTTCTAGCTTTTGACTTAAAGTGAGAGACGTGTAGCTCTTGCTTTCACTTGAACACTTACAGGCCATTGTAGGGCTATTAATTGGCCTAATTTCAATATTTTTGGGTCTCAAGGACTAGGGAAGCCTGAGAAGAGGAAGAGATATGAGGGAATGGTGAGTTGATAGAACAGTAGAAACACACTCTATATTTATCAAATTCTGTGTGATGTGGATGCAGTTCATGGTGCCCCAAGTCAATTACAATAGTAACATCAAAGATCTTTGGCACATAGATAACTATACCAGATATAAAAATGGAAAAGTTGGAAATTTGCAAAAATTACTAAAATGCTGCACAGATACCTGAAGTAAACACACACTGTCGAACTAACAGCATAGACAGAATTGTTGACAGTGGGTTGCCACAAACCTTTAACTTGTAAAAATGCAATATCAGTAAAGCACAGCAAAATAAAATGAGGCTTGCCGATTATTTTTAGATTAATAATAATCAAATGCATAATTAAAGAAAGCAGACGTAAAGGCAACCCTGTGATTTCAGAATGAATTCTGGGAATTTAATAATGAGTTAAGTGACAGGCCATGCACACAGATATCCCTGCAATGTAGGCTGTGCGCCTGTTTTATTTATGTTTCCATATCCTGAAGATGGTTTAATGAAGAGATGCAATCAGAATTAGCTAAGCAGGGAGAACTTGGAGGGATCAGGGTGGCAGTTAGATTTATATAAATATTTGCAGAGACTGGGACGAGCAGATGCTCATATAATCCAGACAATGTGTATGCACTTGATTTTAAAATAAAATAAAACAGTTGAAAGCCAAAATATAATTAATCAGAGGAAATGCTTTAATCAACATCTTCCAAATCCTTAAGCACTGCTTAAAAGATTAAAGAAACATAAAAGAAATTAAAATATGATATTCAAAAGGAAACCAGAATTAGTCTATTTCTGACATTTTTCTTTTATTTCAGATGTGGGATGAGGTATGCAATTAATTTGCATTACCAATTGCTGCCAACTAGTGAAATTTCCTGGGTGTTTAAGGTACAAAATAAATCACCTAAGACTTACTGTTTAATTTACAATGTGCTAATGATAGCTCTTCCTTTATTATTAATTTATTACAAGAAATGAGTACACGTGCCCTTGTTTCCTGTAATTCTAAATAGAGATCTTTCCAATGGCGTGGCAGACATTAAGTTTAAATAAGTGTTAGTTTTATATTAATTGACTATCTATATAGATTTTTAAGCTACATATCAATAAAGGATTTAGTACAGCAAATTCATGTAGGTATCCAATTTGCATCATGTAGACCCCAAATCAGAGCAATCAGATCTGAACTCAGTTTTGGGCTAAAGTCTTCTAAACTCAGTTTCTCTTGCTATTGTTTCTGTTGTTTTCTCCCAAGATTTGATGAGCTACTCAGTATGAACCTAAAATTATTACTAAAGTTCCAACAGTAACAATTTAAACAGGAGATTTTAAAACAATGTCTCAGGGAAATAAAAAACACATGCCTTCATTGCAAGTTCAAATTTTATAAATATTTAAAGCTTAAAGCATTTGCCCTTTCCACAAAGAAACTTCTGTGGGTGATGGGAATTAATATATACGTCTTACCAGAATATTATTAACAGCTTTCAAAAGTAAGGTGAGCCTATAAAGATAGTTAACAGCTTGCTGCTCTGTTAATTTCAAGAATACCTTTAAGCAGAATTGGAGCCTGTTTACAATTTCTGGCAGAAAAGTTATCACTGTCTACTAAAATTCTACCACAAAGTTTCCAGTACTTAACACTGGAAGTCATAAAATCTTGAAAGTTTAATCCTGCAAAAACATTGTGGAAATTATTCCTACTGAAATGATGGGTGTCAGAATTTCTTATTTCATGCCATGCTACAAATAAATCTTTTTGAATAACGACTTGAATAACCTAGATGATGTATTGTTAAATCTAGATTGAGAAAACAAAAGCAGATATGTGGAAATTTCCTCTGTGTTCTATTATAATTAAGGTAACTTTGAAGAGTGCATTGCACTAATTTGGTTCTTATACACCAGTTGTTTGATATTTTCTTCTTCTAACAAGAAAAAAATCTGGATTTAAATGAAAAGAAGACTCTTGTCTCAGTCTCTCAAAGCCTTTTGTGTAGTGATTTATGTGCAATGGCCCTTTGATCTTAAAATCATGAAACCTGGACAACCTCCTAGGGTCCCCTCCCACTGTGGGAGCTTTTCTGTCCTCTCAATAAATCTTACTTTCTCAACTTAAAAAAAAAAAATCATAAAATCTGTGTACTTCACCGTAATGAGTTTGCAATGATTAAAACAGTCTATGTTTTATTATCAGAAAATAATTCTGAAAAGTAGCCCTGTTTGATTATATATCAATGTCATTGTTTATTAAATGAAATCGTGTTATTCAAATTAGTGACTTTCACATAATAAATTCAACTGGTGATTTGTATCCAAGCCGAATGATCAAGCTTATTAAGAATATGACCATTTTTGTCAACAGACTCATCAGAAAGATAAGGGTCAGGTCCCAGCCATAAGAATATTCTTTTCATTCTATCTCCTATTTCTCAGTCCCTAGCACCATATCACAGAAAAGGGCATAGAGTTAATTATTGTGGTTGTTGAATATCATGATCACCGTCAACCAAGTTTATCACTTGTCATAAGAAAGTCAGAAATTAAGCTCTGTTGAAGACTTTAAGACAAAATATCTGGAGATCTGAGCCTCGTCTCTACCATTATGTTGCTATGCAATTCTGCTTGGACCATTTCCATAAGATGAGATGGGTGACTTGGGGATGTACACGCCAAAGCACTTGTGCTCTAGGCATTGTCAGCAGCAAGCCTAGCATAAATGAAACCATATATAAAAATTGCTCATCAGTTAAAAATGTCCTGTATGGTATGCCCTAGCCCTATGTGGCTACTTAAATGTAAATATAAAGAATTAATAGAAAACAAAATTTAAAATTCAGTTTCTGAGCCGGGCTCGGTGGCTCAGCCTGTAATCCCATGCCTTTGGGAGGCTGAGGTGAGTGGATTGCCTGAGCCCGCGGGTTCGAGACCCGCCCGGGCAGCAAGACCTCATCTCCACAATCAATCAAAAAATCAGCCAGGCGTGGTAGCGCGCACCTGTAATTCCGGCTACCTGGAAGGCTGAGGCGGAAGGATCCCCGGAGCCTAGCAGGTCGAGGCTGCGGTGGCCAGGAGCGGCCACTGCACTCCAGTCTGGGCGACCGAGTGAGACTCCAACTCAAAAAAAAAAAAAAATTCAGTTTCTTAGTCACATAAGCCAAATTTCAGGTGCTCATAGACCTATGTGGCTAATGGCTACCAAGAAAAAAAATCTACGTAACTAACTGTGCTATACTCATTATTTTCCAGAACCAGAGGTGAGAGACACCAAAATTATCAACCTACAAAATTACTGATCTGTTTTCAGGAGCTAACAAAGTTAGCAATCAGTGTCATATATGGCTTTTTGTTTTTCTTTTAACCATGGCCCACACTTTTTTCCCAAAAACAGTGAAAGACACGTGCAAATGCCTCTGCTTCCTTTTTATTAAAATAGTCTGCGTATGCACATGCATCTTAATTCTAAAGCATTTCTTATTGGTCATACAGATCCCTAAAATCATATACCTATACAATATTATAACAAAGATTTGTTTCGAAGATTGTTTACTATGGCATGTTAATTGCTAATACAAAAAAAACAACACACATACATCCACACAAACTTCTTTTCAAATAAAAACCATCAAACAAAAGCATCAGAAATAATATATTCAGAGTAGTATGTGAATATACTAGTCAACACTCTAAGAATGATTGGGTCCATAGCTTAGGTTTAATAATGCTTAAAGACTTGAGTAAATTTTATGTAATCTTCTCCTTACCAAGACAGAATACACTAAATAAAAACACATCAATATGTGAATGATTATAGAGTGCCATCATTGTTTTCAAACTTGCCAAATGTATACATTTAAATAAATTGTGATCTTCTCAAGCACTTTGCAGAAAAAGGATTTGCCTCTAGGCTCTCTGAAATATTCTTAGTAATAAAATTAGTGGTGTCAGACCTTAATACTTTGGGGACATAATTAAAAATAGTTCAAGGTCATCTAAAGTTAAATCTTGGTCATGATTCTGGTTATAATCAAGGTGACATCAAAAAGTAAAAAAAGACATTTTTTCTGTAAGAATATTACTAATGAGCTAACATTTATTGAAATATCCAGAGACGCTAAGTATTTGACATCATACTCTAATCTTCATAATTATTTATCTTACAGATGAGGAAACAGCTGCTCACAGAAATCTCATATCTTGCCTTGTGTCATATGGCAGACACATCTCAGAGCAAAGATTCATACACAGAAATATCTAGCTAGTGCAAATCTGAGGTACTTGGGCTAATTCTCAATGAGATATTTCAAAGATCATTTTCTTGTTTATAAACATTTTTCCTTCTACAATTTCTATTATAACAATTCATATTATATCAGTCATGATTCAGTCAATATTTATTGTACATTTTATGATCTTGTGTTTTTGAAAGAATATAATCTTTTTACCCAAATATTCCTCCAGTCATATTTTGATTATTTTAATACAAAAAAATCAATAAAAATCTGCAATGAAAATAAAATCTTCAAATTCTCATTTATCATAATTAAATCATTTAAATGCATTTTTATACATTTCACATAAGTAATTTTAATTGGAAAGCAAATATGTGCTCACATACATTTCCAATGTGAAAAATTAGGTGCCATCATTTGGATGTATACATTTTAGAATGTTTAAGAAAGACTAACAAAATTTGGTATGAAATATTAAATTTTCAGATCTAGTATACAGACATTCATTCCCACATATTCGTTTATGAAGTTGGTAAAAAGCTTTAAAATATGACTCAAAATGGTTGTCTCACATGCAGTTCAGTAAGACAAAAGCTCATATAAATATCATATACCACTGAAGACTATCAATTAAGTACATAAACGTAAGATAAAGCTGTTCAGGTGGCATACTAGACAAAGTGGAATTATTACAGACAGTTTGTATCAATTAAGAAAGTTCAAGCAGTTATTTAAATACTTGAGGCTATCCATTAGGTCTTAAAGCTCAAAAAAAATCACCAAAGCGTAATCATATCCAGCCCCATGATTGGCACTTAAGTTTATAAGGTTAAGAAAGCCCCACAGGTCATGATTGAACAAACAGCTCCTGATCACAGCACCAGTGATATCTTAGAAGAACACTATTATAGAGAAGAGATCTTGGTACTTAAGAACATGCACTTTCTAAAAGTAAAAGAGATTTAAAATAACTATTATTTTGAGAAAAATGCCCATGAATCAGCATAAAATATGTCATTTATAAAGAATTTGATTAGTTTCTAACACCTTGTATATAAACCATATACTACATCAAAAATATTGTAAAAGCTATAAATTTTAAATTCAGTCTCAGAAGCAGTGTTAACAAGTACCTTTCGCATGGCCTGCAAATTAAGACTCTGTAAGTATTCAGAATATACATCTGAGTACCCATTTAAAAAAATAATAATAATAATAATAATTACTTAGCTGTAATTCCTACTTTCAATAAGTTGTAATTACAAATACTAAACCTTTTGAACCAAGTGCTTCCCTAGTGCATTTGAAACAAGAAATATTCCATCCAGCAAGTTTCAGGCCATTCATTGCGCTCACAAATAGTTGAATGTACTTCCAATTCTTAAGGTTCAATGTGTGTCTAAAAATATCAGCTTTACATTTCAATATAAAAATGATGAATATAGACAGTTATAATAATGACCCAGAAGACCAAGACGAACTTTTTTTTCCTCTGTGGCTGTTGTGAACGCAAAATGGCAACCACCATGAAAAATTTTTTTAAAGTACCTCAGTAGAGCTAAATAAATTTTCTCTCCACTTAAGGATGCAATAGTAATTTCTCACCCCGTAGCTGCGAGTTGTTCTAGTCAACAGTCCTTCTACCCGATAATTATAAGGTTTTTCAGTATTCAAAGATGTAAAAAGAGTACTTAACTAAATATATGCTGAAAATAATTTAACTCTGGATGATTCAGAATCCCCCTGAGATTTTTTTACCAGCCATCAGTATTTTGATTACATACATGTACCAGTTACCATTGCACAATCTTGTAGGTGTAGGGTGCATAGGAAATAGACTTTTCCCGTACATACTTAAACGTATGTGGGTGTTGGTTATGTATTAAAAATCAATATATCAAACAGATATCTGCACCCCTTGTTTACTGAAGCACTATTGACAACAACCAAGAGATGATGCAACCTAAGTGTCCACAATTGGATAAATTAATAAAGAAAATGTTGGCCAAGCTGGTGGCTCATGCCTGCAATCCCAGCACTTTGGGAGGTTGAGGAGGGAGGATCACTTGAGCCCAGGAGTTCAAGATCAGCCTGAGCAAAATAGTGAGACCCTATCTCTAGAAAAGATAAAAAAAATTAGCTGGGAATGGTGGAACGTATCTGTAGTCCCAGCTACTCGGGAGGCTAGGGTGGAAGGATTGCCTGAGCCCGGGAAGTCGAGGCTGTGGTGAGCCATGATTGTGCCACTGTACTCCCAGCCTAGACGACGGAGTGAGACCCCCAACTAAAAAAAAAAAAAAAATTAAAGAAAATATAATATATATGCACAATGGAATCTTATTTAACCATTAAAAATGAATGAAATCCTGTCATTTGCAGCAACATGGGTGTAACTGGAAGGCAATATATTAAGTGAAATAAGCAAGACACAGAAAGACAAAGATCGCTTTTTCCTGACTCAAAAAAAAGTAAAAGAAATTCATGATGATAGAGAGTAGAATGATGGCTGCCAAAGACCAGGAAGAGGAGCAGGAAAGGAGGAAATAAAGTGATTAATGGGTACAAAGATACAGCTAGATAGAATAAGGTCTAGTGTTCTGTAACACGATAAGGTGACTATAGTTGACAATAATTCATTGTACATTTTAAAACAGCGTAAAGGGTGGAATTGGAATGTTCCTGACTTAAAGAAATGATAACAGCTTGAGAGTGCCTCATTTACCCTGATTTGAGCATTACTCATTGTATGCCTCTATCTAAACATCACACACACACCATAAATATATACCTCTACATACCTATAATAACTAAAAATAAAAAAGTTAAAGATAAAATATGTGTGTCTAAATCTGCTTCTAGTTTATTGAATGATCATTTATCTCTTAATCATAAAACAGAGATCTGAACAAAAGCTTATTCACTGACATTTTTTAGATGAATTTCCAGGTCAACAGGACTTCAGTATATACAGAAAAAACAGTGCACGTTTGCACATACATACACACACCTAACCTTGCACAGCACGGAAAGACGTTAACACAGCCTTGTACAGAAGCAGCCATGTAGCCAGGAACTCACCACCATATTCCAGCTGCTGAAATGTCCTTCTCATCTCCGGCTGTGGGTGACTCCTCAGTCTCAGTTTTCACTGGTGAGGAAACAAATGTCCAGGGTCTCCATTATCCCATTGCTTTCATCCTTGGTGACATGAGAGCCTCAATATTCTTCCCTCACTGCTGGAAGTTGAGGGCGTGGCATGTGACTAGGAGGCTGTGTCTCCACTCTCACCCACAGGGCCACTTCATAATGGGAGAAGGGTTCCAGAATCTTGGTTTGGGAATTTGAATAAGCTTCATCATAGAGATAAAAGCCTGCATAGCTGGAGCTTCCCAGATATGCAGTTCGGCTACTTTACAGGACTTTGTGATAAACTACCTCATATAACATCAATATTATTAGACAAAATGCATTCTGAGTTTTAAAATAACTTATAAAACAATTTTTGAAATATATTCTGTTCATTATCTGAAGAAGCTTCGTAAATTAGAAATACAAAAGAACCAAAGATATTACTCCATAAAATTATACAATTTGGCATAATTTTTACTGGACATGCTTTTCAAATATCACATTGAAAAATAACTTAAAATGTCATGGGAAGCAAAGAGCTTTGCAAGATACAAAGAAGATATGAGAAATCAAGTCACATATTTGTGGGTAAAATTTTTTAATTCTAGCTCAAGTGGCTGCTTTGTTTTATTTTTTTCTTCTACAGACCTGATAAACTAGATAATTCTCATCCTTCTTATCCTATGTTTTCCAAGACACTTTGTTATTTATTAGATTATGCTAACTTGTCTGCTAACAAAACAAAACAAAATATTCCCTTGGCTTTACTTTCAACATTAACTGCCACTCTATTTCTCTCCTTCCTGTACAAGACAAAACTTTGAAATAGTTGCCTTGACTTGTGATTTCCCAATTTCTTTCTTCTCATGCTCTCCTAAACCCTCTCTAACCATTTTAATGTCACCACTCTACCAAAATTATTCCTGTCGATATTATTTATTTCCATGTTGCTCAGACCACAGGTCAGTTTTCTCCCCTTGACTTTTCAGCAGCATTTGACACCGTTGATCAACTCCTCCCTTTTGATACATTTGACACAGGACACCTCCTGTTCTTGACCTTCCATCTTATCATTTCTACTTCAATCCTGCTAACTCTCGTCTATCTACTTCCTTGGTGATCTTTCTTGGCTTTGTTATTGTCAGTCTACTGCTAAGCCCATCCAGTCAATTATTTAAATCCGATACTGTACTTTTGAGTTCTAGAATTTTCATTTGATTCTTTATTTCTGACCTTTGTTTGAGAATTTCTGTTATATTCATCTTTCCTTTTCCAAACTGAACACAGTTAAAATAGCAACTTTAAAATCCTTGTCAGCTAATTCAAACATCTGAGTTACCTCAGGGTTGGCCTGAGGAATAACTGGTTGTTATTTCTCTTGAGAATGGTCACATTTTCCTGATCGTTCATATACCGAGTAATTTCAGATTATATTCAGAACATTGTAAATGTTATGTTGTGGAAACTATATTCTATTTTAGTTCCATGAAGAATGGAATCTTGGTTTTATTAGGTAAAGTTAATTTGACTGAAACTGCAAACTCTGTCTCTCCAGAGATTGTCCAAATGTCCGTTCTCATCTTTTCTCCTTAGTCTAAGTCTTTCCCACACTGAAGGGTTCAAGTGTCAGACAGAGGCTTGATACAGTTTAAACAAAGAGATTAGCACCCCCCTTTCTGTTTCCTCATTCACTTTCTATTATGTGTGGTTGCCCCAAACTCTCTTTTGATTTTTCAAACCAGAAAAACTTAAAGTTTTCTGTTGGAGTTTTAGACACTCTTTGTGGAAACTACTAAAGCTGTAAAACAAAAAGCTATAAAAATGAGATATTCACCCAAGCCAGTTCATTTTTACATATTTTAATTTTCCTTCAAAATCCGTCTAACTTATTAACTCCCCATAATCTTTAAGTAGTTCTTTTGCATTGTGTCTAGAATTTACAGTTGTTATTTGCAAGATAATGGTTGGTTAGAAGATTACTCAAACATATTAATGGGGAAACAGCCCTCCATTTAGCCCTATGACTTTAAATACTGTCTCTGTGCTGAAAACTCTAACGTAAGCTATTAATTAAAACTATCCAGCTCATGAACCTAACTGCACACTGTAACTACATCTAGCATATGTCTTAACTACGTCTAATATGTATCGAATTACATTCCCATTGGCTGCCAAATAAACATCTCCAAGTTAGCATGCTTAAAATTAATCTGATCTTTTCCCATCCCCAAACCTGTTCAACAGGCAGTCTTCCTCATATCAGTGGATTGCAGCTACATTAGTCCAGTAACTGGGGACAGAAAACTTTGGAGTTCCCTTGACACTTCCTTTTTCTCACATTCTTCACCCAGTCCATTGAAAATTTTGTCGGCCCCACATTTAAAATATATTCAAAATCTGCCACAGTGCTTGCTTTCACTGTGGCTACTATCATTCTTTGCCTGGATTACAGCAATAACCTTGTAACTGAACTCATTGTAAGTACCCCTCATCCCTTAGTCTATCACCACAGCAGCAGGCAGAAGGATCCTTTGGAAAGGCAAAGCAGGTCACTTTCTTTCTATTCCCAACACTTTAATGGAGTCCTGTATTATTCAAAGTAAAAGCCAAATTCTGTAAAATGAGCCATGAACCCCAGATATCTCCTCCTCTATGCCACTCTGCCCTCTTTTCTGACTAGTTCTTTACCCTTTGCAATTCCTTAAACGTGCCTGGTGGGCTCCTACCCTGAGATTCATGCTGTAGGTGTACCCTCTCATCTGGAACACACATCCCCTGAATGCCAGAGAGCTAGCCTCCTTGCTTCTATCAGAGTCTGCTTAATCTTACCTTGAAAGTGAGACTGACTTTGGCCATCCTATTACATATTCACCTAATTACTGCAACTTGCCCACTCACTCAATTTTTTCTGTGTCACCTTGCTAGAATATAAACTCCATGTAGGCATAGATCTCTGTCCCCAGTAAATCCCAAGGATCTAAAACAGAGGCTGGAACATAGTGTTTGCTGGATAAATATGATGAACAAATGATTGTTGAGCCCCATCTTGCCTAATCACAGAAAATAGCATTTTAGTCACATCCTGCTAGCTGTGATCATTTCAAGTTTAACTACTGATCATTCAGACTAGTTCTTTGACTTTCTTTCAACCAGGTACCTCATTTCCAGGGGCTTATATGGAGGGGAAAGAGGCCAGGAGAGAATGTCTGGTCTGTGACCGCCTTTTGTGTTACACTGTCACCTGCTGAGCTGTTTCTGTCTCTCCCAGCCTTTGTCTCTGCATCTGTTCTCATTGCCAGCTTCTGACACACCTATCATTCCTCCATGGTCTGCAGTAGCATCAAACAACCAAAGCTGAGAAATCAATGGATTCTGCCAGTTCTTTCTTTCAACTAATTGAGCTCCCTTGTTGAAGGCACTGGAAAGTTTAGCTATTTTCCCATGGGTCTCTGAAATAAAAAAAAAGAACCTTAAATCTTTATTAACACTTCGGTATCTTGGACAACACAAGAACTCATCAGGATGCACACCCTTGTCTACATAGTAAATACCTACAAGAGTGGAGCTTAATAAATTCCCAAAACGGATTTCCTCTGCTTTTGGCTCTCCAAACTCTTCTTGGGAGAGCCAATACCCCCTTCACCTGCTTTGAAGTAACCCCAGGTAAAGAATGGAGGCATAGTGCGGGCCCAGCACCCAGTGGGCAAGCCATTTTGATTCCTCTCTGCTGTTCCCCTCGGCAGTTCAAGGGAGCTCTTAGTAGGAGTGGAGAGAGTTCAGAACTGGGTAACAAATATTTTTTGTGAGTACTTTCTTCTTGCATAAGAAGTAAAGAATGTTGAGTTTAAAAGCTAAGGATTTGCTTATTTGCTTGTTTCAGTTTTCTATATACAACCAATGACTCATTTCTGAATGTCTTACACTGGGGAGAAGGATTTCAAGGCCCAAGAAAAGAAAATCAAAGTGTAAATGTGGGGGGATAGAGGCATGGAGGGAAGGGAAGAGGTGATAGTGAGGAAGAGATTTCAGTGGATACTTCAAAACAGTCACATTTTTAGCTGTAAAGTTTATCTCTTGAACAACTCATTATACCTGACTTAACCTTTTGTTCAAAAATAATCATGTAACAAAGGGAGTAAAAGAAGATGAGTAAATGCAATTAAGCTTTTCTCACCAGGTAGATTCCCACAATAATGCTGAACTTACCCAGCGTTTCCAAGGCATTAAAGAACAAGCTGGCTCTGAAGGTCTAATGAATTAAGGGGAAAAATTCAAACTGTGTAAGAGTGTCAATGCCTTCCTGTCTGAGCCTAAGTATGACTTAGAGATTCCGGAACACATATGAGAAGAAAGAAAAGGAATTATCCTCCTTCGACATAAAGTATTGGGAAACAACCAATATTGGCATCCTATAAAGCCAAATTCTAAATGAAAAAATTCTTAGCCTTAATGAAGTTCGTATGTAAACATTCAGGGAATGTTACACTCGTTTTAAAAGGAAACTTGGGAAATTAACTTGCACACGTGATTAACTTTGAGGTTTTTGGAGCAAAGTAACTGCCTAGATCCCAAGTCATATTCTTCAAAATTCAGTTTCTTTTATAATTAATGAAGCAATTGAAAGTGATTACCTTTTTATTGCAAGAGAGTACATTTTTTACAGATTTAAATCCACAGGATATTTGTACAGGCTTTTTTCCCTTTGACAGACACGATCTCCCCATCCCTGGGCTCAGTCTCAGCTGAAATAGCACTTCCCCAGAAAGACATTCCCGGATACCCTGGTCAAGGAGTTCAAGTCCTCCTCAGCTCTGTCATTCACTAACTCTGTAATCTGTTTATCCAATTTTGTAATTATGTGTTTGTTTCAGCATGTAGCCCTGTATCAACTGCATTCTGTGTCAAACTACAAACTCCACAAAACAAGTTCTGTCTCTACTTAATTCTTCAAAGTATATCAGTTAGCATAAGGTTTAGTAGACAGCAAGTAATAAATTAAATGTTTGTTAAATAGACAAAAGAAATAAAATATGCATTTAGTTGCTCTGAGGATTTTTTAACTGATTGATAGTTTTCTGAGTGACAAGTATTCTAGTACTAATTCAATGTAGCAAACTTTTCTATTTTTATTGTTTTGATTTCAAAATTTCATTGCTTCTGAAACTATTGTATAGTATGCTGCTAAATGCTTAACCTGCTCTCCAAATTGTTTAATTTGCAATAAACATATGTACATTATACATACACACATTTATTATAAATTTACTGACATAAGGGCATGTAGCATGTAATATACAAATAATAATAAAATATGCACTACCCTTACTGAAAATTTCACATAATAATTCTTAATTCTTACAAAATACTTTTGCTGGTTTTCCCTGAACTGTTGTATCCATAGCCAATCTATATATATCAAGCTGACAAATGAGTGTAATTGCAATGATGATATTGGTTGACATGTCTGTTTATGTTACTGAATATAATAAAAATGACAAAACACAAACAAATGTCAGAACTTCACACATTGGTCAATAGTGTGAGCAACATTTTTGCTGAGTCAGATAATAGTTTTCAAATATTGGAGGAATATTTCTCAATTTTTTTTGTGGTCTTCATAACACCTGTACACACAACACATTTTTAAGTTGAATCTGCATAACTAATACGGTCTCCATTATTTTCTTATGTAAAGACAGGAGAAGAAAAAATTTTCTATAAAGAGTTGGGTAGTAAATATTTTAGGCTTGATGTGCTATATAGTCTCTACTATTAATATAATTACTCTTTTCTGCCATTGTAACGCAAAGCAGCCATAGACAATATGTAAACAAATGAAAGCATCAATGTGCCATTAAAACTTTATGTACACAAATAAGCAATGGGTTGAATTTGGCCCAAGAGATGCAGTTTGTCAACTTTTTACTTAGACAATTAGAAGAACTATAAATTGGGCCTAATTTTTAAGCACTTAGCCTTTTCAAGGTGTAAATAATCCCACAATGGCTGATTTTAAGTTACCTAGATGACATCATCATATACTGAGTTGGGAAGAAATGTTCAATAAACACCATAATCTAGTATTTCTATACCATATGTAAGCAAACCAAGGAGTGTGGATAGCAGCAAAGGTAGTAAAATAATGAGAAAGCAGTGAATTTTGAGTATTTGCTAACTTTGTCTTTAATATTTTATTACTTAGAAGTCTATAATTTAATTTTTTTAAGGACTGTGCTTTAAAACTGACTCATAAAATATCCGGGTCCTTAACCCTGCTCTTTGGAGCTGATAGTAACAGGCTCCTGCCCGCCATGGGTATGTCTTCTTTCTTGAAGCCCTCTGCGCCCTCTGCGTCTCCTCCTTTAATCTGGTTCTCGTGTTCCTTCTTTGAGTTTTTCTCATTTCTTCTCAAGCAGCTCCTTTCCCTACCCTCATTTTCAATGAGTAGAGTTTAGTGTGACTCTGCTCGTCCACCTCAAGACACCCTCCAACCCCACAAACCCCTCAGCAAAACTTTACCTCCTGCTACGTCATTGATTATGTTCAAAAGTACATATTTAACTCAGCCTTGTCATTCACATTTCTAAATGGCCTGCTGATTTCTTTTTATATGCCATGTGCATGGTTTGATTCTCTAGTTTCATTTCAAATTTAGCAAGTCTAAAACAAGTTATCAGATTCCCCAACCCTCTCTCTCTCATGCCTTCATTGTTCAAGGTGGTGCCACCATCTTGTCAGTCATATCGGCTTGAAATTTTGAGATCACCCACTACTTGGCCCGAATCCAGTCATATTGATATTTCCTGGTAAATATCTTCTATTTGTATCTCTCTATATTCACACTTCTACTATATAGCTCAAACTAAATTACAGTTATATGCTCTCAGCTACTCTCCCTCTTTACTCTTATCATTCAAGGGTTTCTTATAATGTAGTGAGACTCATTTGTTCTAAATTCTGAGTTTATCATGCTTAAACCCTAGATTAAGATCTAAAATTGATTTCATTGCCTGCCTAACTAACCTGAATTTCATGCCTCACTTTCAAGGGCTTTATCATTTACCCCCCTTTATTTCTACTAAGAATTGTCATTGTTTAATGTCTCTCCAAGTAGACAAAATTTTTAGATATTGCAACTTGTATTTCCTTTTCATATGGTATCCAAAAAATAATTCTCGATTTATTTTTTTAGCTGCTAAAATATTTTAAAATGATTGGAGCTGCATTAGAAAACCCAAAAGATATGTTTAGAGAAAATGTAGGTGGCCGGGTTTGGTGGTTCAACCTGTAATCCCAGCACTTTGGGAGGCCGAGGCAAGTGAATTGCCTGAGCCTGCGGGTTCAAGACTTGCCGGGCAACTTGGCTAGGTGTCATGTCAGCAATAAATCAAAAATTAGCCAGGTGTGGTAGCACGCTCCTGTAGTTCTGGCTACTTGGAAGGCTGAAGTGAAAGGATCTCTGGAGCCCAGCCGGTCAATGCTGGGGTGGCCGCGAGTATGGCATTGCACTCCAGCCTGGGCAATGGAGTGAGACTCCAACTCAAAAAAAAAAAAGAAGCTATAGGAATTCGAAAGATGCTTTATATGGAAAAGTTATCATTCATCTACTTGTTCAATAGACAATAAATAAGACAAGTTCTAGGAATTATGCTAAGTACTAGGACTAGTAGGATAAATAAGACAATTTTCTGTCTTCAGCAAGTGCAATATACTTTTTAAAAGTTATAATCAACACATTTTTAAGTAGCATTGCCTCAGAAAGTCTGCAAGTTTTGGGAAAATGGCATTATAAGCTCAAAACTCTATGCTATTTCAAGGGCCATTTAAATAAAAAGTCTTTTGTTGAATAATATTTCCTTCATTAGGCAAATTAGAAAAACCATTTAACAAGATTTTTAAACAATTGATTCTTAAAATATATATTTAATTCCAGCAACAATCAATGGTGTAAGGATATTGGAAAATATCTCATTTCAAATATCAATAGAGATTTTATAGCCCAAACATTTGATTTGATCTATATTTTTAGAAGAAAAGTGAATTTCCACTTATTGTTCTACAGTACCTTTTGATTATAACATGCTCTACCCAACAAATTAATGATACCACTTACACAACAACATAAATTTTTACATGTGGCAAAAAAAGAATCTTTGGTTTTACTAATCACACATTCCAGAAAAGTAAATTATACATGTTTCTAAAAATCTTCTTAAGCACTGCACATTTTTAAGGTTTTAGATCAAATGGAGCCTCTTGAGTAATTATCGATGTTACATAAAATACTATAAATATTTTAGAAATTGCAGCAAACAGTAAGGAATTATTTCTTAGCTTCTGTAAATAAAAGTCCATGCTGCTTGTTTTCCCGTTAATAAAACAGGACAACTCTATAGACCTGAGATTTTCTTCTTAATATAAATCTAGTAAAAATCTTTAGGTGAAAGGAAATTGAAATTCTGTTATGAGCAACTCTTAAAATTTTAGAAGGACTATTATCAAGTTGTTGGATAAAAACTAACAGCTATTTAACTCAGCTATAGGATTGTATAATACATGCAATATTTCTGCATGATAAAAATAATAGTAAAGAATAATGATTAAACTCCAAAGTATTTAAATCTTCATTTATATTGGAAAATAAAATTAAAACACATTTAGGGAAATGTATACATTTTAAGAATATAATACCTATATTGTTTATCCACCTGGATTTCATGAAATTCTTAATCTTCATTGTTATATTAAGCCTTAAAAATTAGCTTTCTTTGGTTCAGGAGGATTAAGTAGAAATCTGTCTTCACTGTTCCATTAGCTCTAGTGGTAGACATTAAATCTCCTTCTTGGAATTAAATGTCTTATGAATGTGTAAAGACAGAAAGTGAATATTTTTGGTGAACATTTTCTTGACTAACTTTGTGTTTCTAATGTGATAATCTATATGTTATCTTTAAATCACAATTAAACCACTTAAAAGTGCTTTGGAGCTGAAAAAGGAAGTTGGCAAAGATGTGTTTCAGTTCTGAAATGCTATGATCTCACACTTTAAGACTTTTTCTTAAATTGACTTTAGAACTCATAATACACATTTTCTCTGAAGTCAATAGGGATGCTGCACTTTTTATTCATTAAAAAATTTCAAATACATTTACTAGTTATTCACTACAAAACTTCATGACAATTGTCAGTGACAAATTCAGTATTCATTTGAGACATAAATGATGTGATGAGACATGAAATAAAACTCTTCAGATGGGGTTTATCAACTGGTTTTGAAAGCAATTGTGGAAGGGTATCTAAATTTGTTTCATAAAAGGTAATATTAGTGAAATATCAACACCAAGTGACTAAAGACAAAGAGAATATTACCTTAGTCTATAAATTATGTATATTTGTCAAAATAAATATTGCTGCTGTAGAAAGAAGGTAGAATCACTAGTTGAAACATGAAGGAAAAGGAACAACAGAGAAAGAGAAAACAAGAAAGAAATGTGCATTCAAAAACCACTGCAGCCTATGAGTTAGAAAATGACATACCTTTTGAGTATCATTTTTATGTTTGCTGTGAAAACGGCCAACTTATTACAACTGGATTCTTCTACCTTAAAAACCGAATAAACAGCAATTTAATACTGATCCCTCTTTTAGGGAAGCTTAACCAAATATAGACATTCTCCGTTTTCAAATTCTTCATAAAGAAGCTATAGGACTCATTTGTTCAGCAGCAGGAACCTAGAAATTTTGTCATATATTTAAAGGATGCATTACATTCTGTGCTAGTGAATTATAAATCTATATTAAAGTGAGTTCCTGGTGGAAAATGCCAGTATAAATGTAGTGGTTGAAAATTTACAAAGTTTTGGGGACAGCAGGGCCCATACTGTTTCGATTCCCCACTTCTTTATATCTTTATGTCTCTTTATAGGACTCACCCTTCTCTTCCTTCAAAACTCACCAAAGTGAGAACAAATCTCCCTTCTGGAATCTTGAGTTCCCAGTGAGCAGAACTTTTCTAGTGACTGAAACGAATCAGCACCACGGTGCTGAGGAGGTATTTGAGGGCATCTGGTCTTCACTCTTCGGTCAGCAAAGATTTCTGTTGAGCTGCCCCTTGTTCCTGCTACATGGCCCAGCTGGCCCTCATAGCTCTGCTGCTTCTGTCATGTTTAAGGGCCACAGGGAACTTTGTTGAAATTGTTTATGGTGCCTTCTGCCAAGGCTCCCCATGAACCATTCCACTCTCAGATCCTTCAGTTTCCCCAGCAATGCCAATGAATACAAAGGGTAGGTTGTTGTTAGTGTCGGGACCCAGGGATTTCTAAATTTAGAAAGGTTCTTCCCCAAACTTCCAAAGCATAGAGAAATCCTTTCAGTCTGGAAGAGAAACACCACTCTCCAGTAGAATGTGTCCAACACATTTTGTTTGTACCCTTGAATCACCGTCTTTTCAACTCCTTCATTTCTCCAAGATCTTCTAGATGTAGGCTTTCAGAAAACCGAATTCAGACAAACTTGCAATCTCCTTTCCTTTCTGTCTGTACCTGGTTTGATGACCACGGGGCGACAGGGTGGGGGAGAAGGAAGCCTCCTTAAATGGACAAAAAAAAAAAGGAAAACAGAACACAGAAAAATATATAGATAAACATTGCAAAATTTTACCAATCCACAACGGTATCGCTATATGTATATATTTTTAATTTCACTAAAATAGCTTAGAGAATATGAAGATTCTTAAGAACACCCTTTGGCTCTTATCCAAATTTATTGTTTATATTTTTAAGTCATTACTTTAGAACCAATTGTGATCCCCTTAATAAAGGAAATAAAGAATGGCAGAGTCTGTGATAAAAAAAAAATTTTCTCTTGTTTGACTATTGTCACCTTGTCAACTTTTGCATTACAGAAAACTAGAGAAGCAAGTACAGTGGTAAGAAAGGTCTTCAATCTCTCTCAATGAGTCTAACCTGCAAATAGGATCCCCAAAGATGTTCAATCTATTCTTTAGGTTCAAACTGTATATAATTCCTACCCTTACCAGCCCATGGGTTTCGTTCATGTATTTCCACACTTAAGTATATTATTGTATATTGTGATTGTTCCTCAATGTTTTCAACCTCTCCCTTTTCTCTGAGCTCCTCTGTAAAGCATGTGAACACACTTTACTCTCTTCAATATTAAAATATAAGTCTTTTAGCTGGGCAGAGTATCACGCACCTGTAGTTCTGGCTACTTGGAAGCCTGAGGTGGAAGGATTGCCAGCACAGCAGGTTGATGCTGGGGTGGCCGTGAGTGTGCCACTGCACTCCAGCTTGGGTGACAGAGTGAGACTCCAACTCAAAAAAACAAATAAAATAAAATAAAATAAAATATAAGTCTTTTCTCCACCTTTGATCCTTAGTAAGCTACTACCCCATCAGTCTTCAACCCTCGGGGCCAAACTTAATGAAAATCTCTACTATCTATTTTCAAAATCTCTTCATTTTTCCTCAAGCCTTCACAATAACTAACACTCTATAGAAGCTACTTCTACCACAGCAACCTCTCCATTGCTATATCCAATAGTAACTTCTCAACTTTTACTTAATTCCTGATTCACTGTTTTCTGATGTGTCCTCCACTCAACAGTTGACTTATAAGGACACCAATGCGTAGTGACAAGCACATGGTACCCAACCAAAACCTGTTGTGTAATAAAGGATAATAGAAAGGAACAGAAAGCAGTAGTCCTTCCTATTTCTTAATTTTCAGAAAGAAAAACATAACAAATTGAGACTTCAGCCTTAAATTATTTCAGATATGTCTAGAATTTTAGTTTTTGTTTTTCCTATGCTTGTTGATACTGCATAATATTTCTTCACTGGAGAGTAGCAGAGACTTTTCAAATACGTATTCTCTTCAAACTAATTTTTCATCCCAATATACTGGAAATAAATTCCAAAGTAAGAACAGAAAAATCTTACCAAATCATTCAAACTACTTAGCTGTAACTAATCTGTATCAAACTCATCATGAAACAAATTCTCATATTATAATATTTCAAGCTATGTTTACTTTGGTGATTATATTGCTTTTATATTTACAGTACAGAATTTTCATGGTGTGATAATTGTTGCTTATGTTCCATTTTATAAAATAAGTATCTGATTTTTGCAATAATTCAGTAGATAGTACACAATGAATGAGACCAAACTAGCTTGTCCAAATATATACTAGAAAGTAATCCAAGGAGGCAAAGTTTTTTTCTATCTATGAAATATTATTGTTATATTTTTTTTCTGGTTATACTTTCCATAAATAAAACTTAAGGCCATTAATTTGATAACATCTGAGAAGTAATTGAAAATAAAAATAATAATATAAATAATACTTAGAAGAAAGAAGATACGAGAACAAAAGAAAGATAATTTAATATTTTTAAAAAAGAAAGAATGTACATTTT
The DNA here is from genome assembly GCF_000164805.1 of Carlito syrichta. Taxonomy (NCBI): domain Eukaryota; kingdom Metazoa; phylum Chordata; class Mammalia; order Primates; family Tarsiidae; genus Carlito; species Carlito syrichta. The sequence continues at coordinate 490,606 of NW_007249312.1, read as the reverse complement.
TACCTTCTTATGCCTTGACTATATAGGAACCCAAGGACTCCAAGGATCAATTTTGTCTCTCAGATAAAAAGATCTCCAAAAATATTTTTTTAAAAAATCTCACAGTGATATTAAATAAATGTTTTACAAATAAGTTGACCATTTTGTTCAACCTTTCTGCTTCTAGTTCCACATGACCCTATTTTATCTCCCCAGGTTAAAGCTGAGGTGGATAGGGAGTGAAGTGGGTGGGAATTACCTTCACCTAAGTAATTGATGTTGACCTTAAAAAGTGTGGAGGAGAGACAGTGAAATTGGGGGAAGAAGGCCCCCATAATTCATGGAATTGATGCTACTTATGACTATGCTTGACCATCCTTTTTATGGTTTTTAGCTACCAGAAAAACCTCAGTGTGATCATCTCACTTCTATTACCAGTGCTCCATTGTCAACAGAGACTTGATATCAGGCATACAGGACTCAGCAGGGTCAGGCTGTCCTCTCTCCTGGCAGATCTCAGGTTTTCCTCCGATGAATAGCTGGGGTTACAGCAATATTAAGGCCTGGTTGCTTCATGCTTTCTTACCTGTGTCCCCACAGGCTAGAACTATTCAAGACTGTTTAACATGAACCTTTCCCAGAAAGTCTTCTGGACTCACAAGCACTCTCTCTCCCCTGCACTGTTTCCAGACTTCTGTGAGCCTCTAGATCACGCTGGAAAGCAGATGTTTATTTCCTTCCACTTAATTTCAGGCTGCTAAAGGAAAAAGAGTTTACTCTTAATCATTGTTATATTCTTGTGATCAACCGCAGTGTCCTGTATAACCCAGGGATATTAAAAGAATGAAGACAGCAAACTTATCCTCCACCTCACTTCACAATTATGCTGATATAATCTAAAGCAAACATTTATTAATCATTGACATGTCAGTGCCTAACGATATAAATAACACCCAACTGTGAAGTGTAAATAATAAAAAGAGGCAGGTCATCAACAAAGAGGACACAACGCTTCTCCTGCCCTTGGGTCCTGTATTCACTAGAATTTACCACTTGGCTTTTTTTTCTTCTTTGCTATCCCTCAGAACAGTGTCACTCTGTTTTCAAGGGTCCCTAAGCCACCATGCCCTGCCAGTAAGCACTATGGAGAAAGCCTCTCTTTATATACTGTCATCACATTGTTCTATATATCACCACTGAGTGAGACACATTTGGTACTAGCAAACCTGAGAAATAAGTTATAACATAACCTTTCCATTGTACTAGGCCCTCTTCATACTTTATTCAGATGATGGAGAAACCAGAAACCTAGAGTCTGAGGATGACACTAGGATGGAGAGATTTTCATCCTTAGACTTAGAGAGTCACATGCTGTCCCTGAGCTTGCCAACAAGGTAGATTCATATTCTGAACAGGACCAGCAGAAAGTCTCTAACAGCTTGATATGTTTTTGGTTACATTAGTCCTCTAAATCTTGCTTTAGGTGGAAAAACAAAAGGCCTCATACATTTACTCAGAGATGTACAGAGAACTGACAATTAAGTTCACGAACTCATCTTAGAACACGTGCTACATACCTCATTGCTGACTACTGTCATCTTCAAAGCACTACCCTTGGGAAGCTATGCACCAATATCTGTGCCTACTCCAACTGTCAAAGCAAATTTGAAACTCTTTTCTGGAACAGCCATCGGAGCTGTTGACACGAAAATGTCAGATGTTTGAAGTAGAGCAACAAACTAACATTAAATTTCTCGTCAAACACAGTTTAAGAGGGAAAGTGGGGCAACCCCTTCGGGTCCCCTCCTACTGTGGCAGTTTTTCTGTCCTCTCAATAGATCCTGCTTTAAACAAGAAGAGTGGAAGTGAAATCAGGGACATGTTAGTCCAAATTTATGAGGATAATGCCATGAAGAGAAAATAGTAGTATACAAAATGGATTAAATGTTTTTCTGTGGGGAGAGAAAGCATGACTGATGAAGAGAGGTCAGGACAACCAGTTATGAGCAGAACTGACTAAAACACTGCAATAATTTGTCGAATTGTGCATCAAAATTGTCAGCTATGAGAAGCATAGCAGATCAAATAAACATTGAGAGAGAAACAGGAAAATCCTAATTAAAAATCTTGCCATGAGAAAGGTGTGTGCAAAAATGGTCCCAGAGGAGGTCTTGCATCACGGCAATGCTTCTGCTTACATAGCACTGTCTGTGAGGGATTATTTAGCCAGTAAACAAACAACTGTATGGGAACACTCTCCCTAATAACCTGATCTGGCCCCCAGTGGCTTTTTTCTTTATCCAAAGATAAAGGAAATATTGAAAGGAAGACATTTTAATGACATTCAGGACATCAAGGATAATATAATGACAGCTCTGATGGTCATTCTACGAAAAGAGTTATAAAATTTCCTTGACAAATGGATTAGGCACTGGCATCAGTGCATAGCTTCCCAAAGGAATTACTTCAAAGGTGACTATAGTAATATTCAGCAATGAGGTATATAGCACTTGTTCTAGGATGAGTTTACAAACTTAATTGTCAGACCACGTGTTCGCCAACAATATGTTTTTTTTTTCAGCCTGACCCAAAATCTTTGCCTCCCATTCTACCTGTCTTTTTATTGCTAGATAGTAGAATAGATTCATCTTTTGTGAGGTTCCAGGCAAGACCCAGCCCTGAAACTCACATAAACTCATCTGATAATGTGGTCCAGGGGAACTTCTTAATAATCTCTGGGCTCACACACTCCTACCACATCAGTGACTAACCAAGGCTTAGCTGTGTTTCCTGGATAACAATCTCTGTAGCTTTCTATTACCTTGTTTCACTGGTGTCCTAATGTCTACGCTAGCTTGGAAGCTCTGTTATCTTTGCTTTCTATGTCTTTTTCTACTGGCTGTGGTTTTATTATTCCTTTGTGCATGCGAGCAATTTTCACTCTTCTTGATTCTCTGTGGGACAAAGAGGCAAAGCCAATGCCTCCCTTCACCTCCAAGAGCACCGACATTACACCCTGCCAACTCGTGTGATATGCCCAGAGTTTGTAATGTACTCAGTTACCCTCAATTGTCTGAGCTTGGGGAAAATGTGAGAGAAAGGGAAGGATTTTTTAAAATATATTAGTTCTTTCTTTTGAGATGTATGTGTGCGTGTGTGTATGTGTGTTTTATTTTTTACTGCAATGAAATATATATAACATGACATTTATTATTTTAGTCATTTTTAAGTATATCTTTTGGTGGCACTGAGTGCATCTATGTTGTGCAGTCACCACCAACAACCATCTCAAGAACTCTAATCTTCCCAACTGAAACTTGATAATCATTAAACAATAACTCCCTATTACCCCTTCCCTAGCCCATGGCAAATACCATTCTACATTCTGTGTCTATGAATTTGAGTATTCTAGGTACCTCATATAAGTGGAATCATCTAATACTTGTACGATTATGCCAAGGTTCATCCATGTTGTAGCATAGGTTAGAATTTCCTTTCCTTTTAAAGCTAAATAATATTTTATTGTATGTATATGCCACATTTTGTTTATTCATATATCCATCTATGGACACTTGAGTTGTTTCTACCTTTTAGCTATTATGAATAATGCTGTTATAAAGTGTACAAATATCTGTTTAAGCTCTTGTTTTCATTTCTTTAAGTTACATGCCTGAATTGGGATTGTTGAATCATACAGTGATTATGTGTTTCATTTTCTGAGGAACTGCCATAATGTTCAATTGGTTCTTGTTTTCACTATACTCCAAACTGTGGTCTCTTTAGGTTGAGTGTACACATTTGTTTATAAACACTGAGGGAAGGTGTGTTATCTGTGGCTGTGTGTCAAATTACCCTCAAAATGTAGCAGCCTAAAACGATAAACATTTATTATCTTGCAGTTTCTGTGGGTAAGGATCTGGGCACAGCTTGGCTGGATGCTGTTGACTCAAGGAGTCTTACAATCAAAGTCCTGGCAGAGGCAGTAGTCAACCCAAGGCTCAACTGGAGAAGGCTCCACTTCCAAGCTCACTCATATGTCTGCTTGGGAAATCTCAGATGATGTGCTTCCAAGTTCACTCAGATGGCTACTGGCATGTCTCAGGCCCTCAATGACTATTAGTCAGAGATGTCAGTTCCTTGCTACATGGGCCTCTCCATAGGGTGGCTTACACCATGGCAGATAGTTTTCTCCAGAGTGAGACTTCCATAAGAGAAAGAGAAAGAGAGCCAGAGAAAGCTTGAGCAAGACAGCAGTAAGTCTTCGTGTTACCTTATCTCAGAATGACATCCCATTACTCTTGCTATATTATATTCGTTAGAAGTGAATCGTATTCGATCCAGCGAGGGTGCTTACCACAGCAAGATACCTGTTTTGCTTTCACTGCCATAATCTAGAATAACTAGGATCTAGAAGGACCTTAAAATATCCGTTTAATAAATGAATGAATATTCATGGGAATGCAACATCTGACCTTTCACATTTTATATGGTATTTCAAATGAGAGAAAATTTAACATAGTACAGCCTAACTTAGAATGCTTTTAACAACTAAAATATATTATCTCTTTTATTATGTTGCATTAAAAATCAGAATCCAATTTAGCATCTCTCCCAGAAGGCATTAGGAAAACAATACCATTTACTGACTCCTTTTATATATTTCCTGGTATTCTGGTGGAAACTCTGTCATTTTATGACATATGGGAATAGATGATACGGTTGAAGATAATGCAGTCTATTTTAAGAATTTGACATCAGTTACTGAAAGGCTTTTATACTCCAAGTTAAGGAAAGAAAAGAATATTACACTAAATATATGCATGCTGTTTACTCTTGGATTCTTCTTTCAAGCATCATTATTGATCTTTAGAGGAGACTTTTTTAAATTGCATCAGTAATAATAAGGAAAAATACATACTTAGTAAGTATGGACAGCCTACTACACTGGATATATCTAAATGTTCACTTAGTTTTTAAAAATATTTTAAATAATGATATTTGGCATTATTTCCTAAACTAAGTTACTTATACTCAGAATTTTGCAAGGGGGGACCCCAAAAATTTGGAATTATCTTTAGGAGGCAGGCCCCTTGCAGTACACTGGGAATTTGTTCATGGATCAAACTGTCAACCAGAATTTTTATCTGAAGTTTTGAGAAAGTTGCATCACAATTTGCAGAATAAACATTATGAGTTGTGGCAAACAGGTGACTGGTTCTTCCACCATGACAATACACCTGAGTGTTCAGCAGTTTCTGATCAAAAACAGCATGGCTCCATGCCCTACCCTCCCTATTTACCTGATCTCTCCCAGAATGAATTTTTTGTTTGTTTGTTTCCCTGGATGAAAAAAATTCTCAAAGGGAAATGTTTTTGCAGATATGGAAGAGGTGAAACAAACAAAGAACAGCAGAAGCACTAAAAGGCATCAAAACTGACAAGATCAAAAACAGTTTTGAGCAGTGGAAAAAGCATTTTAATAGATGTATTGCATCAGATGGAGAGTGCTTTGAAGGTGACTGAAGTTTAAACATGTATGAATACATACACAATTTTTAAAAAAATAAATTTCAGGTTTTTTGAGGTCTCCCTCGTATAATTGATAAGAATTTATTAGACTTCCTGCAAATTGTTAGGTATGTTATGCCATCTACTCCCTACAAATATGAAAGACGTATTATTGGATTTACTTAAGAGACACAAACCAGTTTAAAGAGAAACCTAGAATGTTTAGCAGCAGTGCATTGGATAATCCCAGAGAAAAAATTTGTACAGCACATTGTTCAAATTGTTCCAACAATGAAATAAAAAGCCATAATACCTAGCCAGAACAGATCATATCTAGAAGTTATTGCACTACGGGTAGAGAATGGTAAGTTTCACCTATTTGCCAACTCAGATCAAGTGAAAGTATCCTCTTTAAGGAATGTTTTGAAAAATATTCTGAGAACTCTTCCAGGTTTTAACAGATGCATGTTGTTTTCAGTTAGTAACGACTGTCAATGGTGGGTGAGAAAATGTTAATAGCAAAAGATTTATTCTTCATGCTGCTTGTTGTGTGATAATGATGACACTAAAATGTTGTCATATATTTCTCTCATGCTTCTTAGTGCCTAATACAATTAATGATAAAAAATATTTGGGGATTTTTCTATTCCAATATTGAGGAATCCTAAAAGGTTGTTTGTTGCACCTAATTTATAATGAAATAAACTCTAAAATCACCTCTGTGTCTCGTTTATGACTAAAAGTTTATGATTATACAATAGAAACTTGTTCTAATGTTAGCTTCAGTGGGTAGAAACAGTTCTTTCATTTTAACAAGAAAATTATATTATTTCATTCATTTTATAAATTCTGACTTTCTGATTCATGTTTCAAATGATTTTACAAACATACAGGGTTTTAGCTTTGTCCATATTCCTAACTCAGTAAGACTTTTTAGAAAATCTATTGATATCTTAAATCATAAGCCCTTCTAAAAGTTAGAATTCCAAATGTTTTTGTTATATTCCAAATTTGTGCTACTTCTAAAATTTCTTTAGAACTTCCCAACTTTGCTATAAGAACACATTAATACACCTAGAAGAGTCTAAACTTAATTTATTCTGTTCATACCAAGTAAGTTTCACTTCCGATTTCTCAGAGGGTGAAGCCAATACTTCAATTGAAATGTTGTTGTAAATGTCATTTTCTTAAATTTGGGAGCATTAATTAAAAACTTATAAGTGACTAAAAATTAAAGGCTTAAAATAAAAACATAATTTATTTAGAAATAATATTATGAAGGAAATGAAAAAGAGACCTGACCAAGTAAAAACCAAGTTATTACTTAAAACTGAAAATGATAAGCAAATTTCCTGAGCAACAAACAGACTAATAATTCTAAGGTCAAGGACTTACAATCTCAAGCAAGGGTTTTCAGACTCCACGAAGTTTGTTTGATAGCAGTGCAATTTTAATTGTATAATGAAAACATACTTGATTGCTGTTGATTAACTTACCAAATAAAAGTCTACAGTGAGTTAAAACACACACACACACACACACACACACACACACACACACACACACACATACACACATATACACACACACACACTTCTTTTCTCTTTCTTGCATACATGGTAGGTGACACTCTTTTCATATTGCAATTGTAAACTATTGTTTAGAACCTAATGAACTACAGAAATTCTGTCCTGTGATTACATTGTGAATATGTAATTTCTCAAAAACAGGTTAAGGCAGACCTGAAATCCCCTACCTGACTCAAGCTCTCTCTTGACTAATTTTCCACATAAGACTTCCTTACTAACAATTCTTGAAAAGGAAGTGAGAAGTGCCTATTACTATTTCTATTGATTAAAAGAAGCAACTGGCTGGGCTCGGTGACTCAGCCTGTAATCCTAGCACTTTGGGAGGCCGAGGCAAGTGGATTGCCTGAGCCTGTGGGTTCGAGACCAGCCAGGGCAACTTGGCGAGATCTCGTCTCTACAATAAATAAATAAATAAGTAAATAAGTAAATAAATAAATAAATAAATAAATAAGCCAGGCGTGGTAGCACAGGTCTGTAGTTCCAGTTACTTAGAAGGCTGAGGTAGAAGGATTGTTGGAGCCCAACAGGTCATCGCTGGGGTGGCCATGAGTGTGCCACTGCACTCCAGTCTGGGCGACAGAGTGAGACTCCAAATCAAAAAAAAAACAAACAAATAACTTTTGATGTATTATTTATTTGTAAGCAAGTAAAGAATCAAATCTTATTTTAAATCATTTTACAATAAAACTTTTAAAGCATATTGTGATATAAACCTAGAAGGGGCATTCCACGAGGGTTCTAAATCTCAAATCCAGAAAACTTCTAGGCTTCAGGGCATCTGAGAATCTTCTGAAACTGTGAGAAATTTTATGTTGATGAACACGTTTCTAATAAGAAGATCCAGAGAAAGAGAAGAAGAAAAAGAGAAAAGGGAAGGGTGACTCTGTGGTTTGTGGTTTGAGCAATCGCAAGAGTAGAACATGCCATTGAGTGGGAAGGGATGATTTCAAGTGGAGCAGGTTTGCAAGGGTAGGGGTCAGGTGCTCAGTTTTATGTGGGTTAACTTTGAGATGCTTATTGGATAAACCAGGCCAACACGAACTACTGTCACACAGAGGCACAGGATGTTAAGAAAACTGAAATTCCAAGAAATATATAGTGTCCGTGTAAGTAAAAATGCTATAAAGTGTGCTCCAGAAATCCTAGGACCCATTTCTCCTGAGTTTTGTGTAAATGCCACTCTAGTTTTCTTCCCAAGTACATGTAAAGACAACGAAACCAGTTTTGCCTTTGAAAAGAAAATCAGCCAGGTGCGGTGGCTCCAGCCTGTAATCCCAGTACTTTGGGTGGCCGAGGTGAGAAAATTGCCTGAGCCCACAGGTTCGAGACCATCCTGGGCAACTTGGGCTACTTGAACGCTTCATCTCTACAATAAATCAAAAAATTAGTCGGACATGGTGGTGCATGCCTGTAGTTCCGGCTACTTGGAAGACTGAGGTGGAAAGATCACCGGAGCCCAGCAGGTCAAGGCTGCAGTGGCCGTGAGTGTGCCACTGCACTCTAACCTGGGCGATAGTGAGACTCCAATTCAAAAAAAAGAAAAGAAAACCACTTTCTTTCCATGTGTATTTTTGGTTGTACAGTGGTATAGAGCTATTAAATGTGGTTATAAATTTTTAACTTATTAATGGTTGTGTTACACGTTATATATAGTTTTATGAGCTCACCAAGCACTGTAGGTGATATACTCTGGTTCCCCAAGGAACCATGGATAAAGTCGCTGCCATAGTGAAGGACATAATGTGTATTCGCCAGTGATAAACGAGTGCTATATCTGTTACAGACACTACATTGAGTTTATTTTAAACAGTAAAATTGGTGGCAAAGAGAAGAGATCATGTAACTGACCTCATCTAACTGATAGCACACTATGACTAAGAAAAACAAATTCAAACTCTTTTGAAATGATTTTTACACAAGAGTAAAAAACTGTTGTTTTCTTTTTGTTTTTTTGAACACTGAAATTAACATAATAAAACGTATCCACGGCATTGGTTATTTAAAACCTTATGTACCACATTTTGGATTTTTCGGCTCTCATCTATTTCTTTCTTTTTTCTCTGCCTTTATTATTTCATCTCTTATATTCAAGACCACTGCTACAGGGTAAAATTCATGTCACCTGGGCAGGCAGCTATTGTATAACATGCAGAAGGGAAGACAGGCCAACTTGACAAAGGTCCAGGTCTCTAAGCACAAGCTTTGTTGCCTTGGGTTGGTTCCATAATTTGCATGAGTCTTGGTCGTGTTACACACAGCATTCATCTCTCTGTGTATCAGTTTTCTCATTTGTAAAATAGAAATAAAATACCAACTTAGCAGTTTCTGTGAAATTAAATAAATAAGTGTAGAGAATTGTTTAGTGTACGCTACTATATTTATAATTAATATAATATAGTATAATAATAATCACCATTTTCTAATGGAGATAAATATATCTAAAAGGACCATAGGCTAAATATATTATTTAACTCTGAATTATTGAGCCTGTGACCGTATTTCAGACTCTGCACTGAGTACTTATAGTACATTATCTGTCGCCTTTGCAGAAACCTTGAGAAGCAGGCCTTATGTTCCATTGTATAAGGAATTGAAATGGAACCTCAGAAAAGCGATAAGCTCAAATCACACAAAAAGCCAGAAGTTGACCCCAATCTAATTCCAAAACCCATGCTCAGTCACTCACCCATAAAGACAGTGGCGACAGGACCAGGGCAAGGACACTTGATGGAGCAGCCCACCGGGATAGTATTGTGCCTCAGACAAGTTACGGGAATGTGATGAAACTCAGTGCTCACTTCTGTAAGATTACACTAGACAATCTTTAGGAACCCAAGAAAATAATTTCCCAGAAAGAATGAGGACTCTGGGATCTGTATGTTTTTTTAAATGTGGTTTATGTTTGCAAAGTCACTTACCTAATTAAATCCTTTTACTGTTCTCAGATGATTCTCACGCAAGTGCTGACGTCGACACAGAGAAGACGTTTCCTTAGGACTTCACAGGCAAGAGAAAGCTGTCTAGGCTGCACAAACTGTATGTTTGCTCTTTCATTCTGACCATTCTATGCCTCAAACCTTCCCCTCAAAGAGTGAAATCAAATGCCACAGCAAAGAGTGCAATATGTTTTCATGTACTTATATTCTTTTTTTGTCAGGTTTTTAAAGAATATTTTATTCCCTATCTTTTATAACAGTGAATTATTTTCTAGTTATCGATTGCTCATTTCTACATGAGATATGGATAAATAAACTTGATTTAATGTATCACTCCTGCATAAGTAGAGTGTCCTCTTAGATTTAAAGAAATGAAAAAGAATTTGTGCTTCTTATCTTCCTTGTTATTCTGAATATCTAGGTTTAAAGTCAACATATCTTTACTAGTCACTCATAAATCACCTCTACTAGATACAAAATTTTCTTATAGGGCCCAAAACCCATATTACAGAATTCCTACCATTTATTTGTATTGATGCAAAGCCATTTATTAGATTGTATGAAAGTATAAGGATAAATTAATTATACCTCCAGCTTTCAGATATTCTTTGAAAGAAAGCAAGACTACTTTGGCAAATTAAATACTGTCTTCAGAATCGAGGATGGCTGAGGAGATTCCAACATAGATTGCTGTATGAAATTTAAATATATAAAATTCAAGTAGAAAGTTGAAATAAGTTTTTCTTGGTTTTGCTTACAGTTGAACATTAATAATGGATGCAAACTAAAACACAAAATAAATAAATCAGTGTACTTCTCTGATGCCTGTTGCATCTTTGTAATTTATAAAATTTGTGTTAACTTTGTGATAGAGTTCCAATTTCATGAGGTCTCATTAACTAAATTACTACATTTGACGTAGCAGGAGAGTCTGTACAATAAAACATTATGTTGATTGATTGTGATACTCCAAAGTGCTTAACACTTATTTAACACTTTACATTTTCAAAGCACTTTACAAACATTACTGACTTCATGATCATGGTCACAGTGATGTCAGAAAGGTGGTAGAATTCTCATTTCTAAGATGAAGGAATTAAATAAAGTGGCTTGTGGCAATGAAAGATTTTTAAAAGTCTAAATTTCAGTACCTAAGGAAACTTCCAACCAAATGACTGGAGCAGGGAGTTGACAGTATATGTGACATAAGGAAAGCAGAGAAAGTTGACACCATATTACAATATAATCATAGCCATCTTGCAACTGTGGCACGTTGACTGTATGACCTTTGCTGACAATCCGAACATTTCTACCAACCTTTGCTATTTTCAAAGAGCTAGTCTATGGTTAATTGTCTCATAGCTTACATTTTTAAAATATGATGTTTTCATAATTAAAAATTACCTGTGGATTAAACAACAATTTGGTTTAGGAATTTTTCATTATTGATTATATTTGAGAGAAGACATACAGGAAAGGTTTTAAAAATCATTTGTTTTCATATTTTGTTGGCTGCTTGTGTCTTCCTTTGAGAAGTATCTCCTCATGTCCTATGCCCCCTTTATAAGCGGATTATGTGTGTGTGTTGTTATTGTTTTTCTGTCCATTCATTTGACTTCCTTATAGATCTGGATATTAGGCCTTTCTAAGATGCATAGTTAGTTAATATTTTCTACCATTCTATGGGTTGTCTCTTTACTCTCTTGGTGGTTTCTTTTGCAGTGCAGAGGTTTCTCGGCTTGATCAAGTCTCACCTGTCAATTTTAGATTTTGCTGCATTTGCTTTGGAGGACTTGGACATTAATTCACTGACTATGCTCAAGTCCAGGAGAGGATTCCCTAGGTTTTCTTACAGGATTTCAACAGTTTGATGTTTTACATCTGATCCATTTTGAATTGATGTTTGTATAGGGTGATAGGGAGGGTCCTAATTTCATTCTTCTGCATATGATTAGTCAGTGAAAATCAAAACTACATTGAAATACCATCTCACACCGGTCAAGATGGCTAACACTAAAAAGTCAAAAAACAACAAATGTGGGTGAGTCTGAGGAGAAAAGGGAATGCTCGTACACTTCTGGTGGGAATGTCAGCTAGCTCAGATCCCTATAGAAAGCAGTTTGGAGATTTCTCAGAGAGCTGTAAACAGAACTATCATTCGACCTAGCAATTCTACTTCGGGTACCATACCAAAAGAAGCATAAATTATTCTACCAAACATCACCTGTACTCGTATTCACAATAGCAAAAACATGGAACCATTTCAGGTGCCCATCGAGGGTGGATTGTCTAAAGAAAATGTGGTACATAATATGCTATGGAATACTAGGCAACCATAATAAAGAATGAAATCATGGCACTTGCAGCAACATGGATGCCTCTGAGAGCCACCGTTCTAAGCAAATTATCAAAGAGCTAGTCTATAGTTAAGGAAACTGAGTACCACATGCTCTCGCTCATAAGTGGGTACTAAACACTGGGCACATATGGGCACAAGGATGAGAACAACAGACACCAGACACTGCTACAGGAGGGAGTGAGAGGAAAGGGGAAGAAGACATACAAAATCACCCATTGTGTATTATGCTCGCTACCGGGGGATTGGGGTGAGGATGGGCTCATCATAAGCCTAAACCTTGCCTTCACACAATATACCTACATAACAAATCCTCATATGTACATCTGATTCTAAAATTAGGGGGGAAAATCATTTTGCCTGGCATGGTGGCCTATAGTCCTAGCAACTATGGAGATCGAGGCAGGAGGTTTACTTAAACCCAGGAATTTGAGTCTTCAGTGACCTATATCACACTACTGCACTCTCTCCCGGGCAACAGAGTGAGACCTTGGCTCTAAAAAAATAAAATAAAACAAACATTAAAAATTATTTTAACCAAGAAGCGAAGTTATTTCCAAAGAAGAATGATTATTTTTTTTTAATTCTGACGTTCTAAAATATTACCAAAGATTTTACAGATTCTCAAAGGATTTCCATTCAGAAATTGCCACTATTTAGACATGACCAAATGTTTTTATCTGTCGTATGACACGGCACTATTAACCTGACTTATGTTAAAAGCCATACTATGCATATTTCGAAAGTATATTAATATTGGTTGACATAGGTAGAGTAGAACATAGATATGAAATGAACAAAAATGATACAGTTTGTTAAATTTTTACAAAGTAACTACAACTGGGTAACTACTGGATAGATCAAGGAATGGAATATCAGATGGCTCCCATGTTCCCCCTCTTGGTCTCTGCTTTCCAAAGGCAATCTCTACAATGATTCCTATATGACATCATTAATTGCCTTGTCTATGTTTTAACTTAACATAAATAACCACTGTATTACTGTTTTGTATCTGTTATATCTCAATATTTTTTGCAAGAATTATCCATGTTATAAGTTTTACAAATTCATTTATTGCTATGGCCTTATAGTATTACATAAATGTGAGTGCTTATACACATACCACAACTTATTTATTAATTCTACGGTTGGTGAACAGCCATTTGGTATGCTCCAGCTCAGTGCTACTGTATATAGTACTACTATGAACATTTTGTATATGTGTTTTGGTGCTCATGTATATGAGGTTCTATTTAAATCTAGGAGTAGAGTTTTTGGATTATAGGGAATGCTAAATAGTTTTCCAAAATTCTTGTTCTAATTCATACTCCCATCAGAAGTGTACGAGAGTTCCCTTGATTCAGAGTCTCTCCTCAAGGTCAAGAAGATGTTATTTTTTTTTTTCCAGAAAATGTATTGGTTTACCTTTTATATTTAGCTATAAAATCAAGAATTAACTTACTGTGTTTGATATAACTTAAGAATCATGATTCCATTTTTTATACAGATGGACAATTAACCTGACATCATTCATTGCCAAGGACATCCTCTCCCTATTACAATGGATTCACCTTCACCCACATCAAGTGATCATGCATGTAAGTGTTTTTATTTTAGTCTATTTTTCTTTGTGAATGTTTTATATTAATATATAGACTTTCTGAATTGTCATCATTATATAATACACAATATAATCCTGGTAGTATAAATCTTCCAGCTTTGTTTTTCTTAGCCAAGATTGCTTTGGTGATCCTTAGCCCCATGAATTTTTTATAAAACTTTTAGAATTAGCCCATCAATTTCAAAAACTGCTGACTACTTTTTAACTTAAAATTGTACTGAATGTATAGACCAGTTTAGGCATTGAAATTTCTATCATAGAATCTTTCAGTTCATGAATGAACATGACATGTCTATCATGACACTTATTTAGATATTCTTTAATTTTTCTCAATAATGTATTTTTAAAAGTGTATTTTAGTACATTCATATTAAAAGAAATGCAAAATAACTACCATAAGATGGACAAAAATTAAGAATAATAACAGTCAGCGATGAAGAAGTTGCGAGGAAACAAACCCTTTCACGCTCTGTTTCTGCACTGAAAGAAGTCTAGTCTTTTGGATCGTGGTACAAACAAACAGGCAAACAAAAATGAAGAAGCAGCCGGGCTCGGTGGCTCAGCCTGTCATCCCGCGCCTTTGGGAGGCTGAGGTGAGTGGATTGCCTGAGCCCGCGGGTTCGAGACCCACCTGGGTAGCGAGACGTCATCTCTACAATCAATCAAAAAATCAGCCGGGCATGGTAGCACATGCCTGTAATTCCGGCTACTTGGAAGGCTGAGGCGGAAGGATCGCCGGAGCCCAGCAGGTCGAGGCTGCGGTGGCCGGGAGCGGCCACTGCACTCCGGTCTGGGCGACAGAGTGAGACTCCGACTCGGAAAAAAAAAAAAAAAATGAAGAAGCAGCACTAAGATGTAATGTTTGTACTAGGACTCAACTAAAGCATTATTTGTAATGGAAAAAGCAAAAACAAAAATTCCTAATTGTATAACAATAAAGAAGTAGTTGAACTAATTGTAGCATAACCATATTTATTGATATGATTCCATTTTTTAAAAGTTTGTGTACGTGTGTGTGTATTTTGAATAGAATTAAGAGAAAACTTCAAAGGTAAGTACTCAAATATTAATTATAGTTACTTTTGGGGATTGAGATTTTAAGAACAGGAGTGAACAGAGGAGGCTAAGCTTTAACAATTTTTAACACACAGCTTTAACAATTTTTAAGTCTTCATATCGTTGATAGTCTTGGTTTGATTGTTTTATTAAGTAAATAATCACTTTAAGACTACTAGCCCTGTAATGTACATTATTATCTTTATGAATTTGTGAATTGGTTAAAAATTGTGAAACAATCACATTGATTGATAATGCCTTTTATAAGTGGTGGAGGAAAAGAATCTAGTAGATAATCAAGAAGGTGTAATGTGGGATTCTGTTGGTGAGCTGATACCTATAAGCACCTAATACTTAAAATTTTAATAAGGTAGAAAAACAAATTGCTAGTCTATTCATCTTATCCCAGTATTCCACACAATACTCGCATTTCAAAGGCCCATCCTGGTTCTATTTTAGTTTCTCACTTCTTGCAGTAATAATTTTTAATTGAATTTCAGGGGTATGTCAATATGGTGATGCAGTGCCAGGTTGCCATGGAGCAAATAGACCCCAGAGGACCGACTCTGAGACAGAATGTTGACATATTCATGCTTCTATGAATTTCATGTCTGTAGCAGTCCTGAATTGTGCAAAACTAAGCCCAAAGTCAAAAGTTCTATAAAAGTACTTTTTTAAAAATGGCTCATTTATTTCATAGTCACATTATAATTTTTGTGCCTTTTATTTTTCAAATACCAAATACCTTTTGAATATCAAAAATATGGCCTACTTAATTGATTTATCACCGCCAATATCTATTTTTAATACAATTCCTATATTTTAAACATATACTCATATATATATGCATACTACCCATTTGACTAGATATCTAGAAGATAGATAGATGATTCAAAGATATAGCTGATTGATAGATGATAGATGATAGATGGTAGACAAATATATAAGAGGTAGATAGATAATTGATAAGATGTAGATGATTGGCAGATAGATATAGATGAGAGATAATAAATAGATGATTAATAGATAAATATAGATGATAGAGAGATGATTGATAGATGATTGAGAGATATAGATGACTGTCTGATAGCTTTAGATGATAGATTAAGTAGATAGACAGACAGGCAGACTGAAGCATAGCTCATCTGAAATTTTTTAGCTCCTTCTTCCTTTACTTTCCTATGCCTTAATATATTGAGTTGAGTTTTGGCATTTAAAACTTTTTTAAAGAAAAATAATTAATTCATATGCTAAGTTCTGCTCGACAGTTACTTTTTATTGTTAAATTCTAAGAGAATTTCTGAAAAAGACCTCTACAGATATGTTAGAATACATAGATTCCATGACTGTGGGGAAATAAATCAAAAGATATTTTGAAGAAGAAAAATAATATGTGGAAGACTTTGTTTGTTTAATGAAATGTCAAGAGGTTGTGTTTCTGTTAATGAGAAACATTATCTTACCAAAGATTCCTGGTATTCTCATTTCCATTTATATAGGAAATTGATTAATACTTAACTAATTGGCACATGCAAATGGGGATTAACTGAATTCACTTTTCTTCACAACTCAACGACTGTAATTTAGATCCTTACTTAGATTTAAATCTTTTATTATTTTTGGAGGTAATCATCTTCCTGTTGTTCGAAATAAAATATCAAAGCACCATGCTAATTATAGCTTATTTGTGTCTCGCAAATTAGCTAATTAACATTACTGAAAAATAAGTGTACATTGAGCAAAGTTTAAACTCCTGAATTGGAGTCAAGCCTTTTGCACAATATAGTGGCAAGATAGATGCTATTGGATGCCACTGGGTCAGATATATTTTAGAGCTAATAATTGCAGTCAGAGCCGGGCTCGGTGGCTCAGCCTGAAATCCCGCGCCTTTGGGAGGCTGAGGTGAGTGGATTGCCTGAGCCCGCGGGTTCGAGACCCTCCTGGGCAGCGAGACCTCATCTCTACAATAAATCAAAAAATCAACCGGGTGTGGTAGCGCATGCCTGTAATTCCGGCTACTCGGAAGGTGAGGGAGAAGGATCGCCGGAGCCCAGCAAGTCGAGGCTGCGGTGGTCGGAAGCGGGCGACCGAGTAAAACTCCAACTCAAAAAACCAAAAAAACAAAAAAAAAATAACTGTAGTCAGATGCTCAGTCTTACTTCAAAGAAATAGCTTATTCTGATGCTTCAATGCAATTACATCTGTGAACGTTTTGCAATTAGCTCTCCTGGATAGATAAGAGATGTGAAGAGGTGAGAAAACAGAAAGAAGTGCATGACTAGGAAAGCAATCTTTTAGGTAAAATCTCAAAAGTGCTCAATGCATGCATGACTTGCTTGGGAAACTCCATAAAATCAGTTGTATTCACAGTCTGTGTTAGCTGACTAATATATTCTAAAACCTAAGATGCTGGTAACAATAATTCTTTAGGTTTAGGGCAAAAACTGTTTAGCAGGTGAGTTAGAGTGAAGTGGTGAGAAAGCCAGCAGTTTCTAAGAGGTCTAAACCTAATTAATTTGGATGCAGATTTAACCTATGATTGGATACTCATGGAGAATCAGAGGCATGTTTTGAGAAGCGGCCCTTAGTAAGCAATGATGTGGTCTTTACCAGAAGTATTGGGAACAGTTCTTGCCCATGACCTCTTGTATATCAAATACTTATTAAGCAGCTATTGTGTGTCAGGAACCATACTACAATCTCCACGCATAAGAACGACAGAGACTCGTGAGACTTTGACCTCAAAGTAGTTACAGGAGAGCAAACAAATGTGTAAATGTGCCACAAGCCCCGGCTACACCTGAAGGGTCCATACTTTGAAGAAGAGTCAGCCTTTCTGAAATTCCACAGTGTGTGCCACAGTTTTGTTTGCGAGAATATGAAGGTTTTGAATCATTTACAGGACTCTAACTTTGCACGATGTAGCCCTAATGCCACATCCTAACTCTTAAAACCCCCAGAGTAGCTCTCTCATAGGCCAAATGTCTCCGTGAGTCAGACAATCAAGAGACTCCTCCAATCAAGAGACCCCAGACAGTCTCACTTTAATCGGAGAAAACCTCAGATATCTTTGTCACCTGCACAGTTTGTTTTGAGGTCCTCATTGCTCACCATACCCTTGACTCATCTGCAAATACCCTTTGTAAGGTGTCCAGTCAGCTGCCTCCAAGGATTAGTGCCCTGCTGTTTTGCCCTCATCCATCTGGACAATGCTCCACTCTTCCAATGGGTCTTTTCATTCTCCCCTATAAAAGCATACGCATCCAGTGTTCATCTCTCTACAGCCTTCCTTCCTAGGTAACCTAATAAACGAATCTGTGTCCCAACTGACCATGGTTCAATTCAGAGACAGTGTTGACAATGGCCTTGCATTCGTCTGTTTTGGGTTGCTCTAGAGGCTGGGTAATTTATAAAGAAAAGAGGCTTATTGGGGCTCATGATTGTGCCTGGTACAGCATCGACTGGGCTTCTGATGAGGCCTCAGGAAGCTTCCAGTCACAATGGAAGGTGGAGAGAGAGTAAGCATATCACAAGGCAGAGCAGAAGCAAGAGAGAGAGAGAAGGTGCCAGGCTCTTTTTAACAAACAGCTCTCACATGAACTAATAGAGCAAGAACTCTCTCATTACTGTGTGAACATTCATAAGGGATCCACCCTCACAACCACCGAGGAGTCGCGTCTCCAACACTGAGCATTGTATTTCAACATGAGATTTGGAGGGGACAAGCATCCATACCGTATCAGGCCCTCTGGAGAAACATGACTTAGCCAAAATGTTAAGGACTAATGCCAAGAATGGCAGCTCCTAGTCAGTGGAAAGCAAACCCCTACATTTTTAAATTACACCAAATAGGTCGGGCATGGTAGCTGATGTCTGTTAATTCCAGCATTTTGGAAGGCAGAGGTGGGAGTATCGCTTGAGCCCAGGTGTTTAAGACGAGCCTGGGCAACACAGTGAGACCTTGTCTCTATCAAAAAATTTGCCAGGTGTTGTGGTACTTTCTTGTAGTCCCAGCTACTCAGGAGGCTGAGGCAGAAGGATTGCCTGAGCCCAGGAGGTAGAGGCTGTGGTGAGCCATGATCTTGCTACTGTACTCCAGCCTGAGGCAATAGTGTGAGATACCGACTAAAAACAAGCAAACAAAACAAAACACCAGATAGAGAGTTTCTTCACCTTTCTTTGCAAGAAACTTTAGCCTTGAACGTAAGCTTTCCAAATGATGGAATGTTTGTCTGAAGAAAAAAGCGTTGCCCTAAACGAAGAGAAGGGCTTTCAATCATCATGTCAATAAAAAGAAAAAAAAATGATCCTAGAAAGGAAGCAAACCCTTCATCTTTGACCCAGTGTCCCACAGAGTAGAAAACGTTTACTTGGAGATTCCATACACAGGTCAACGTACCACAGAAGCCAAAATCGGTTCTTAAAAACAATGACACTAACCACAAGCCACCCAAGAATCTGAGACACTTTCATATAGACTGCTTCTTCCCTCAACATACTCATTTTCAAGGCCACATGGATTGAGGGGAAAGTGTGTATTCCTACTAAAGTGGTTTTGAATGTGTATATGAGTGTGTTTTAGTCCTGACATATTTTCCAATTGGTAAGGAGGAAAAAAGAAGAAGAAGAATGTCAAGGAAAAGTAAGGTTTAACAACTGAAAATTTGAATGTATAAACTTGTCACCATCTTCAAAACTAAAGAGAGAAAGTGTGAGCTTTATCTTGGCTATTTGCACTTAAATTCATATTATCTAAATGAAGGCCTTGTTCAAAAAAAGGATAGCAAATAGCCTTATTATAAAATATTCCAACAAAAAGAAAGCTAACCCTACCTTTGATACTTGGCTGCTTCTTAGTCAATGCATAGCATTTATTTCTTTCAAATTTTGACTCCAAGAAATCTTCCATGACCAAGATTATTTGCTCCTGTTGACTTGTGACAATAACACAGCCTTATTTCCTGGTAGCTGTGTTCATTACATCTCTCCCAACGCAGCTCCTCAGCCAATCTTCTATTTCTTTTATATATTTTAATATAGTGTCATTTAAAACTCTAATGAATAAATGTGCCAACATATGAGTAAAAGAATAAATGGGTAAATTAAATGCACCAGGTCCATCAACTGCCATAAATTCAGTTGAACAGCTGTTTAGATGAGTTATCCTTTGATTCACAAGCCACCAAATTGAAAATAGAAATGAAACATAATAAGAGTGAGGGACAGAGTTCAGGTTTTTCTGGGATTATTAGTCAGATAACGCTCTGCTCTAGGTACTTCTCGAGGTGCAAAAGACTTTGGAAAGTTCTTTCAGACTAGTAAGATACTATTTATTACATTGAACTAGTCATTCACTGAATTATACTGTGTATTGGTGAAAAGTCATATCACATTTATCCTCTTGCAATCAGAGAACAGCTAAGGCTCTGGGGAGTAAAATCTGTCTTTCAGAACTATAGCAGCAATGAGCTACTTTTTTAATTTTGCAGATTCATAAGAGAAAATAATTAGCTTTATAAAATAGTAATAATGCCAAATATACTTGCATGATGGGTATATCCAGTAAGCTTCCTTATTTATTCTCATTTTAATCAAATGCTATTTTTAAGGAGATGACATAAGTAATATCCTATTATTTTAAGTGACATCAACTGCATTTAATAGATTCTAGGGTATTATTGGTATTATTCTCTTCAAAAGCATCAGCTCTCTTAATTTCCACAACAGATCTGATAGAAAGGTATTACAATTATTTCTAACTTACTAAAGGATACAAAGGATACAAAGAAAAAGTGTCTGGCCCAAGCTCATTAAAGTGGGAACTGAAATTTTACCCCATTCTACCCAATCTCTGAGTTCAAGCTTGTAACCATTAAAACACATTCTTCATTGTGCATAACCACAGTGACTGAAGGTCTACCAAGGACTTACCTGTTAGGTACACTGAGGTATCACATGTATTTAGTGCAATGCCTATCACATACAGTGGGCACTTAATAAATATTTGTCAAGTGAAAGAGTGGCAAATAATGAGCATTATCTTGAATCAATACTATGTCAATACTTTCAAATCAGTTCCTGGCTCAATTAAGCTAGAAGCAAGGTATTAACCTGAAAAAAAATAAAAAAAGGATGGTTAAGATTATTGGAATTGCCAGGCTCGGTGGCTCAGCCTGTAATCCCAGCACTTTGGGAAGCCGAGATAAGTGGATTGCCTGAGCCTATGGACTCAAGACCAGCCCGGGCAACTTGGCAAGACTTCTTCTCTCCCATAAATTTAAAAAAAAAAAAATTAGCCGGGCGTGGTAGCAAGCACCTATAGTTCCAGCTACTTGGAAGGCTGAGGCAGAAGGATCACCTGAGCCCAGCAAGTCAACACTGGGGTGGCCATGAGCATGCCATTGCACTCCAGACTGGGCAACAGAGTGAGACTCCAACTCAAAAAAAAAAAAAAAAAATTATTGGAGTTAAAGTAGAATTCCTTCTGTCAATCCCGTTTTGGTGGCTACCTCATCATCGACAGAGTGAAACTTTGTAGAACATTGATGGTAGGTTGTATGATTTATGATCTCTCTCCAGCATTAATGATACATGTTAGCAGTCCTAAGAATATTTTTGCTTATGTTGAACACAATAATAGTTCTTATAGCAGGCCTCAATAGTTAAACATAGTTAAACAAAGTTAGGCTTAAACATAATTAAATAATCTATTAAGCACAATGTAATATGCAAATAACTCTAAATGGAGAAGAACTTTAATAGTGAACAAGAATACTCATGAATGTTGTCAGGGTCTGTGAGCCAAAATGAACCATCTGCTCACATTTCTCTGCTGGTGAAATGTACTATGCTGTGCATATGATCTCAGGTTTATTTTTATTATTTTATGTAGCCAAAGCATATATGAGAGCACGCTTAGAGTAACAGAGCAGTTACTTTGTTCCAGCAGCCTAAGCAGCTTTCTATTTGGTAGATTATATTCAATTAATCTGCTGCTGTCTGTGCCAACACACCTTATTCATTCTGGCCTCCACAGCTTTTCTCACGCTATTCTCCCGCTTAGAACACTCCATCTTCTCTTCAGACCTCCAACTGAACAGCAAGGCTCAGCTAGCTCAAACATCATTTCTATAAGGACTTTCCCAAGAAAAATATTGATATACAAGTTTGAGAACAATATAAGAAATGAAATAATCTATCTCTGCCAATCTGAATTTTTGCATACATTTCCCCTCTACTACTTACGGTATTGAAGCCTAGGCATACACATTGCAAGAAAAAAAAATTCATGAGATTGTAATACAGGCCATAAAAAACTCCAAAGTCTAGTCATTTATCCTTATACTGGATAAATAGAAACAAATAGGTGATAGATGGTAGATATAAATAGAGAGAGAGAGAGAAGATAGATGATAGATAAAGATAGCAGATAGATGATAGATAGATACATAGATACATAGATACCTAGATACATAGAAACATGGATACATAGATACCATGTAGATAGGTAGATAGACATATATATAACTAAAGGATTTAAACTAACAAAGCTACACAAAGAGCCTTTTTGGCCAGGATCCGTCTGTGAAAGCTTCATCTAGAAGGTCTTCCTCAGCAAGGCCTTAAAGAACATGTAAGTATTGAAAAGTCAGAAAGCAGAAGAAAAGCCTTTCTAGACAGAAGGAAGACCATGTGGAAAGTTTCAGAAGGGAAAAACAAATTTTGGATAAGTATTAGTAGATAGATATCAAGTTGCAATCATAACATGTTGATGAAAGAACTCCGATGGCAAATGAATGAGTTAGTATTTTTTGAGATAAGATTTAAGACATACTCCTGAAGTACAGAAACAGCATGATGAAAGCTTTTGTGTTGGTCAACAATCCTTAACTTCTCGTCTTTTCTCTATGTCTGAATTGTACCTTTTTCTTCAATACAAAAGCAAGACCAGTCAGAGGTTATTTGCAGGAATCAATCTGAAGATAAAAATCTCCAAGCAATCAACTCCAACCAATAAAAAAACTCTGTATTTAATTATAAAAGGAAAAATCAACACTTGTGTAAAGTAAAAATAAATGTTAGAACTGGCACACAGTAAATGTAGAAAAACTCACTTATGAAAAAGTACATTTTTTTTCAGGCAATAAAACTTAACCAA
The DNA here is from genome assembly GCF_000164805.1 of Carlito syrichta. Taxonomy (NCBI): domain Eukaryota; kingdom Metazoa; phylum Chordata; class Mammalia; order Primates; family Tarsiidae; genus Carlito; species Carlito syrichta. The sequence continues at coordinate 467,403 of NW_007249312.1, read as the reverse complement.
TACTTATGTGGTGGAAAATCTCAACCTACATCCACTCTGTCAGTATTATGGGGTAGTTTTAATTATTGAGACTCCAGAGGTTTCCCTTATGTAAGGAAAATATTACAAGAGAGATAGGATATCAACTTTCACCTTATATATTATAATACCTAGGAGTTACTTTCATGAGTTTTCATCATGGGGGAAAATACTTTCAAACAAATTACTTTCCAGTTTAGAATATTTTCCTGTGTATCAGGGGCCAACTCAATAATTCTGAATGTTTTGAAGAGTGAAGCACAAGAAATTCTTTCATTTTTGAGTTGGCGTGTTTCCTTTTTACACCATAATATTGCACTTAGCATCGGTTGGGTAAGCACAGGCTGGCTGTCCCTCTGCCCTCCACAAACCACATCCACAACCATATTTATCTTATTTGAGAGGCCAAGTTCAAGTAAAAGGTTCTCAGATCAGGGTCAAAGGCATTAGCAGGTTGGCAAAATTGATTGTGGTAGCGTAGACATGCCCTTTGTAAAATACCATAGAAGCAAAAAACGTTGATTGACTTTGCTTTTGGTTGAAAAATAATTTCCTATGGTAAACCAGTTCCTCACTAAATACCAATATCATATAGTAACTAAATTCACCAAATCAAATAATATTTGAAACTTTTTATTGTTATTAGCATCGTATTTCCTTACCAAGCCAATAACCATTGATTTATTGTACAGTTTCAGAATTTAAATATCATATATTCCCAATACTTTTATGGGGACCTGGTGTTGATTTTTGTTCTCAAGCACTATTGAGATGGAATTATTCCTAAAGAGGATGTTTTTATTCTACTAATTATGAAAACATTAAAATCATTTAGGGTTGCATGAGAGTCCATACTGATTTATATACTATAGAAAGTTTAGTAATTAAAGTACCAGAATATCATCACTTAAAAAACAGTTTTCTATTGCATCTTAGGAACTGCATCTTACCTCTCAGGATGTAATTATTGCACAATGTCTTAAACCTACACCAATAACTACTTATTCACAGATGTATTATTTAATAATGTGCTAAGACAAAATAAAGTAAGGAATCAAAGTCAAAGTGATATCATTTAATATCAGGAATACTTATATTTATTTCAGGAATATGAACAGAAAGTGAAATTTCATAGCACATGTAAAATGGAAAGGTTATAAATTCAGAACACATTAGAAATAAAAACATTACAAATAAGCAAACAAGTTTGCCCTATAATCATGTGAGTAGTTTTTCTCAGGCCTTGGTAGAAATGTATAATTAATCATTAAAAATAAACTTCCCAGCCGGGTTCAGTGGCTCAGCCTGTAATCCCGTGCCTTTGGGAGGCTGAGGTGAGTGGATTGCCTGAGCCCGCGGGTTCAAGACCCGCCCGGCAGTGAGACCTCATCTCTACAATAAATCAAAAAAATCAGCCGGGCATGGTAATGCATGCCTGTAATTCCGGCTACTCGGAAGGCTGAGGCGGAAGGATCGCTGGAGCCCAGCAGGTCGAGGCTGCGGTGGCCGGGAGCGGCCACTGCACTCCAGTCTGGGTGACAGAGTGAGACTCCAACTCAAAAAAAATAAAAAATAGAAAAATTTTAAAAATAAACTTCCCAAGTCAAAAATCATCTAGAAATGGTCAAGAACCCTCCTCATTTATCCTGATGAAAGTGATCACACACATATTCTTATGTCACTTTCAGTTTAGCTCTGCATTTGAAGACTAACAAATCTCCCTAATGCCCCTTGGGAGACTCATTAACCATAATTAAATAAATAATCTCAGGTGAGGTGCTGTGTTACGTCATCCTGGCTACATGGAGTTGCCCATTTAAGAAGCAGTTTACTTGGAAATCAACACCTGCAATTCACCCCAATTGTCCTGGAAATTTTCTACATAAGGCTCTGCTTGCTTTCTGCCTGTGATGTCTCAACACAGGCTCTTATGATGGACAGCCCCTTGGAATTTTTGTGGTACCTCAGTTTCAGCAGCTCCTAAAGATTACAAGTACCAGCCGGGTGCAGTGGCTCACACCTGTCATCCCAGCAATTTGGGAGGCAGAGGCAAGAAATTGCCTGAGCTCAGGTGTTCGAGACCAGTCTGGGCAACTTGGTGAGACCTTGTCTCTACAATAACTCAAAAAATTAGCAGGGCATGGTGGTACGCACCTGAAGTTTCAGCAACTTGGAAGGCTGAGGCAGAAGGAGCACCTGAGCCCTTCAGGCTGAGGCTGTGGTGGCCATAAGTGTGCCATTGCACTCCAGTCTAGGCAGCAGAGTGAGAGTCTAACTCAAAATTAAAAAAAAAAAATTACAAGTACCATAAAAACTTCATAGAAATATGTGCATGAATCTTCTATGAAGAGGCCCTGGTAAAATTCTAGAGAAAACCACCACTTTATCATCTTCCATTAAAACCATTTGAACTAACAGTATGTTGAAAGCTATAAGAAAGGTTTTGTTTTGTTTTCTTTAACAAAAAGCTTCCAAACACACCAATACTGGCAAAAGAAACAAAAACACACTCAGTTTGTTTAAGAATTACCTAATATATTTAAAAATAAACAGGAGGAAAACGTTGTCCAGAAGATGGGGTTTCCAAAATATTTCAACTAACAGAAGTTGGGTTGTTTTAAGAGAGGGAGAAAAAAATTATATTTGCCAACTAGGGCCGCATTAGGAGCTTGAAGGGGGGGTATTAGTAAAGATTTCCTAAAGGTAAAAATTAACAGATCTTTCCTCCTGGATCTACAAGCTACCAGTGAGTTGGCCTACTAAGAAAGCATTCGAAATTTGCAAGACAAGTGAAAAATGTTTGGCTGTAGAATCAATAGACATTCCCTTGTATTCTTCCTAGTAACACAGATACACAGTTGTTGAAGTCAAAGCCTTAGAATTCATCCAGGACTCTTTCTGATTCTCATCCCCTACATTTAATAAACCATCAGTCTCTAAACCTCTTGAATCTCTCTCTCCTTTCCCACATCCTCAAAGAATTATCTCTGCTGCTCCCTACATCATCAATATTCCTCACTGCCCCTCATCATTTTCCACTGCACCTCCTCCTTTCTCTAGAGTTATATTTTTCATATATTTTTAAATTTAAAATAAGGTCATGCCACTCTAATGTTTAACATCAATCTCATCTTCCCTGGCTCTTCCATATGAATTTTCTAAACACCTTGAACTTGGCATGGTTTCCCAAAGATGATATGCTTTCATGTCTTAGAAAAAAGAATTGCTTCTGACTTCTCTTTCTCATTTGCCTAACAAGCCTCTGTTAATCAAAGCATACACAAAAAGTAACTCTAAATGGATCAAAGACCTAAACGGAAAACCTCAAATCATAAGAATCTTAGAAAACGCAGGAGATACCCTTATGGAAATTGGAACCGGGAGCCAACTCCTATTCAGAACCCTAAAGGCCAATACCTTAAGAAAGAAGATATACAAGTGGGACCTCATCAAACTAACGAGCATCTGCAAAGCAAAAGAAACCATCAAGAGAGCAGGGAGACAGCCCACAGAATGGGGAAAAAAATTTTGCCAACTGTAGATCTGACAAAGACCTAACATCTAGGATCTACAAGGAACTCAAACGCAGTGAAAGAAAAAAACAAACAGCCCCTTTAAAAAGTGGGCAAAGGATATGAATAGGCACTTGTCAAAAGAAGATATACGGACAGCCAACAGACACATGAAAAAGTGCTCAGCCTCACTCATCATCAGAGAAATGCAAACCAAAACCACACTGAGATACCACCTAACCCCTGTAAGAATGGCCATCATTAATAAAACAAAAAAGACAGATGTTGGCGAGAATGTGGAGAAAAAGGAACACTTCTACACTGCTGGTGGGAATGCAGACTAGTACAACCTCTTCGGAAGACAGTGTGGCGATTCCTGAAAGAACTAGAAATTGACCTTTCATATCACCCAGTAATCCCCCTACTGGGAATATACCTGGAGAAACCCAAATTATTCTACAAAAAAGATACCTGCACACGTATGTTTGTTGCAGCTCTATTCATAATAGCAAAAACATGGAACCAACCATGTTGCCCGTGGAAGCTGGACTGGATAAAAAAAAAAATGTGGAACATATACACAATTGAATATTATGCAGCCATAAAGAAGGACAAATATATGGACTTCACAGCAACTTGGATGGATTTGGAGTCGATCATACTCAGTGATCTATCACAGACACAAAGAACAGAGTACCATATGTTCTCACTCATAAGCAAACCTTGAACAATTATAGTACCATAAGAAAGAGATTGGCAGTAGTGGGAAACTTTCAGGGGAGGGGAAGTGGGATTGGAAGTTGAGGGAAATTGCTAGGGGAGGGAGGGGCATACCTCATCAACAAGGGTACCTGCATGACCAATGTTTATATACCTAACCCTGAATTGTACCCCACATCTTTATAATAAAAATTAAAAGAAAAAAATCAACATACAGCTCAGTCGTCACTTCCTTTCTGAAGCCTGGTACCCCACCTCTAGCTAGTCTTCCCCTTGCTCTTTCTTCTATCACATGCATCACTTTGTAACAACCCTGCATGTGTTCTCACTCGACCTGAGAGCCTGAAAAGCAGGAATGATTAATTTATTTCTTTTTTTTTAACTGGACTTATTGAGAGGACAGAAAAGCTCCCACAGTGGGAGGGGACCCGAAAGGGTTGCCCAGGAATGATTTCTTGCTCAATGCTGTATATGGATGCACAATGTCTGTAATAGATCCATGTTGAATAAGGGTTCTAAGGTTGAAGGAGGGAAATCAGTGCTGTCTTAAATCCATGTGCTTAGACGCACAGGCTGAGAATTGGATGAGAAAGGGACTCATTCAGGGAGTGCTCTCAGGAGAAACCCATAGGGCAACAAGAAGACGACAGGGCAGAGAAAGAAGCTAACCACGGGTGTAGTTATGGTTGAGGTCCAGCCTCAGCCCAACCCCCCTTGGGCTCTCTGGAGCACTAAGGGCATTGTATCACGGCAGTCCCAAATCAGACAGGGTGCTCGTGTGATATTCACCTGTTCTGAAGAAATCGTCTGGAGGACAGGTTAGTAAAGGCATGACTCTATTATTACTTAAGGGGAGGGAACCGATGGTGGCAGGTCGGTACAAAGCTCTCTATACCCCAAAAGGCATAGGGAGAGATTATATACCCCCAGCCTAGGAAAAGGAGCAAGACAGAGCAATAGTACCACAAGCAAAGAAGCAGAAAAAGAGTGTTTGCTCTCAATGACTGCCTTGAGTTATGCGTATCTTTGAGGGCATTTCGACTGGACACAGATGGCCTTGGCCAGGGGTCATTCTCCCAGGCAAGAAACAGTCACTGACAGGAGAGGGGAAGCAGGGCATATGTCCTGTGAACACCCCACAGGCACATTGAGTTATGTCTCTTTGAGCCAAGAGGGTCAGACTGTAGAACCTCTGTGTCTCTTATTGGTTGCACTTTGCTAGGGGTTGGAGGGCAGTGATGGTGAAGACACAACCTTACTCTGTACAAATCCACACCTATGAACCACCCAGCAGTTACACTGTAGTCTTGTGGTCAGAGTGCAGGGGTTCTTCCAAAAGGATCTTTTAAGCAGCTCATGCGGGGAAAGAGCCCTGTGGAAATTTACGATTTTATATCTAATGCTAGCTACATATGACTATAAGTGGAAGAGGTAAGTCCCCAGCAAATACTAAGAACATGTCTTTAAAATATTTACTTTTTAAACTCACCATAAATTTCTTTTTTAAAAAATTGAGGTAGGGGGGTCCCATGTATTATATCTGAGATCTGCTCTCCATAAGCCTCGCCATCCATGAGAATAAATATTAATAAATAGTTGGTCACCAAACATGCTACAGGCCTGAGAAAGCTGTTACATCTGTGTGAGGTTTTATAATATTTCCTGGATACTGAAACTAGATAAGGGGTATATTATCATGTCTGGGTATTTATCTTAGGATAGAAGCATTTTGAAAGTTTGCATTTGCAAGCCATGAAAACACCATTTTGAATAGACATTGATTAATATTCATGCAATGTTTATACAGCCTGCCCACACACAGACAGACCAACAAAACAAATGGAAATCATCTTTCCACCATATTTTAGTGTCTTTTCATAATTAGTACATAGAGTAAACTATTCCAAATATTTTCTAAAATGAATAGTATGGGACATCAGAGAACACTGGAGATAAAACCAAGTCCCCAAAGCAAATTCTGCTTCTAGATTGCAAATAATAAACAGAGGAATTAAAAAATAAGATACAACATTCTTGCTAGCACACACGCAAATTTTAATCGATGACAATACAAAGGTGTCGGTAGCAGCAATAAGACACCACTGGCCTTCTACAATTTGATTTTGCACATTTTCTGTTGATTGTGCTGGACTCCGACCAGACATCCCTGTGAAGACTGGCTCCACAAAGGAAAATTCTACTTGCTTGAAGCCAATTTTGAGAAGTGTTTGTGAAAGTACAATGGCATCACGTGACACATTAGTAATGGGTATGAAAATGTACCCAAGAAATGTCACTGGCAGTCATGTGTGACGGAGGGCGGAGAAGAGTGCATATTAATTCACAAAAATTTGGCACCACTCCAAGGATTTTTACAATCCCTAGACTACTTTTAAGAAGTTCTCAACATTGAATCACACATTTAAAATGGAAAAAACAACTAACTGCATTCAACTCAGGTATGAAACTAAAGATAAGGAAATTCAGGCAGCCCTTGGCAGTGTGGTTTGAGCAGATAAAAATGGAAAATGTCCAAACCCTTTGACGGTAGAAAAGTCCCAACATTTGCATTTTGTTTCATTTTCTTCTTCAGGCGGTATATTAACGCACAGGGGATTACTATTATAATTTTCATTAACATTGAATGCTCTGGATTCCAGTTGAACACATAATGTATTATTGAAACCTGGGTTTCTAATTTTTAATGGTTGAGAAAGCAAGTGATTATACCCTTCTCTGAAACAATTTTTTAAATGACCTTCTATTAAATCAGTTACACAAAAAAGAAGTAATTTAGTAAAAAGAACCGAAGTCAGGCTGTTTCTGTCTCTATGAAATGCGGAGATGGATGGAACGAAACAATGAAATGGACTAGATTCTTCAAACAAATAGATTTTGATTTCCTGATAATTGAGGCAAATGCAATGGTGTGATGTACAGAGCTTAGAAAAGGGTTATTTTGATACATTTAAGTTTCAGATGAGTGGAGATCTGATACTTCAAGCTCTGGAACTTTCATTGTAATTATTTTATGTAACTATTTCTAAAACATATTGCACTTTTGATATCATTTTATCTAAAGATACTGAGCATACTCATCTTTCCTTAGTGAGTTAGGATTATCTGTAGATGTTAGATATTTTCACGTATTAAGTGATTTTTTAAATTGGTCCCTAGGCTGATCAAATATTGCTGTAGCATTCAAATGTGGTAAACTTACATGCTCAGAATTATTGAAGGAAGTATGATTTTTCTCTTGTGCTGAGTATCCTCAGAGCTCAATATTTTTCTGATCAATTGCTTCTTTCACACAGGGGCAGCTTTCTCATCCTTTGGAATGTTTACCTTGGCTCTCATTGCTTCTTATTTCATTTGTCATTTCTCCTATCTGTCAGTTGATTTCCTTCCTCTGCCCACATTGTTCTTTTCTTTCTTATTTTCCTTTTGAAATTTTAAAAAATGCTCATGTGCTTACTTTGATCTGACAAAGACTGATATTGAAAGCTAGCACCAAATATGTTAATGCTGTTTTTCTCTCTCTCTCTCTCTCCTGTTATTTTTGCATTGGCAACTTTTTTGGCAACTTTTTTGTTCATGTTCCTGTTCAGTGGCCTTATTTTCAAATTATTTCTGCTTTTTCATTATTTAAGACAGTTGAGAATGCCAAACACCTGAGGGGTTCTGTCTACAGTGACTAATTTCCTACCTTTTGTAATAATGTAAATGTGTACTTTCCTCCAAGGGTTTTTAAGTGGTTCCCAACTCTTTCCTAGATAATTAAGTTTCCTTTTTTTATATTTTTGTAAATTTTTTCATGACAGTGTCCTGCATACTGATGTTTCATGTCAAAATATAAAAATACTTAAAGAAAATTTCTTTTCCTTAATTGTATTCTTTGTATCAGAAGAAAATGTTCCTAAAAGACATTTTGAGAGGCATGAATAAGTCAGAAGTGTCATTTCAGTCAACTAGAACTTATTATACACCGGTCGCATCCTCAAATGTTGTCTGAAAGCAGGAAAATGATCAAGAGCCATGTTTGAGACTTTAAGAAATGCCGACGTGAGGTCATTTTCTTCAAAGTAGTTCTTGTTTGAAATAGGTTATATTTCATTGAAATTGGTAGGATATTGATTAGTTAAGTTTTCTGAATGCTGTTAAAGATGGAATCATTTTTCCATAAAAAGAAAATACAGCATTACTCTCATAAAATCACATTCTTACTTGGACTCCTAGGAATGTTTGTCTTGTTATACTTTAGTGGCTTTTGTCATAAAAATCCAACTCTGTTCGCTCATTTAAAAGGCACTTGGATGCTGGTCTCTGTTTCCCTGCCTTGTCTTCCCATCACCCTCACCTTTGTTCAGCCTTACTGAATCACTCTCAGTATTACTACCCTGTCATATTTATTGTCTCTTGATTTCCTTTTGTAATTATAAGTCCATTATGGGTGTACATATTTTCATAGGTATATAATCTGACACATTAATATAATCACATCAGGGTAATAGGAATATCCATCACCTTATATATTTATCTTTTCTTTGTGCTAGGAACATTCAAATTATTCTCTTCTATCTATTTTGAAATGTATAGTAGATTCATGTTAGCTATAGTCACCTTACTGATCTATTGAATAGTTCAGATCTTAGTTCTTCTATCTAGCTGTATATTTGTACCCATTCATCAAACTCTCTTCTGAATTTGTTTCTACATTCTATTCCCTCTTTTTATTACTTTCTTCTACTTCCTTCTTTCTGTTCTTTTCTTTTTTTTTTTTTTTTTTTTTTTTGAGTTGGAGTCTCACTCCTTCACCCAGACTTGAGTGCAGTGGCACCATGAGCGCATGAGTGCAGTGGCACCATGAGCGCATAGTCACCCCAGTGTCGACCTTCTGGGTTCCAGCGATTCTTCTGCCTTAGCCTTCCAAGTAGTGGAAACTACAGGCATGGCCTACACCCCTGGTTAATTTTTTTGTTTATTGTAGAGACGAGGTCTTGCCAACTTGCCCGGGCTGCTCTCGAACCCGTGGGCTCAGGCAATCCACTTGCCTCGGCCTCCCTCTTTGTTCTTTTTTTAGAAAACGAGATTTATTGAGAGGACAGAAAAGCTCCCACAGTGGTAGGAGGGAACCCCAGGGGGTTGCCCGGCCTCCCCCTTTCTTTTTCTAACTTTGGTTCCTCTGGTCTCAGTTGAGAAGATATTTACCTATGAAACCTTCCAGATCACAACTCCCTCCTCTGGTGCAGGGCATAGTACACATAGCATAGCCAGCATTACAACAGCATCACTATCTTGACTTTCTGCAGTTTCTCTATTTCATAGCCAGCACAGCCAGTCAAAATTGAGAGTTTTCCTAAAATACACAATAATGCCACTTTACTTGGGACTAGACTCGGTTTCCTTAAAGAAAAAACCAGGCTAATAATTTACATAAACTCATCTATTTTATTGTAAATCCATTTTTAAGAAGCAAAACATTTAATTTTGAGCACAGGGCAAAAACTGACATTTGTCAGTAAGGATCTTGCAAGAATAGGTAACAAAAAAGAGAGCAGGGTTTTGGTGGGGAGGGGAATATTCCCAACGAGGTGGCTTTTTACCACATTCTGACTAAATGTAGTGGGAATACATTCCATTTTCAACTGAATCATTTATATGTTAATAAGATATTGAAAGCAGAGCTGTGGCTACCAATGGAATTAATCATATGTTCTCCGTTTAATCCAAAGACACTATGGGATATGCAAATATTTAAATGTAATATTAATTGAAGCAAAATAATATGACCTTGGAAAGGTGGTCAACCAGAAATTAATGTTTATATATTCTAAAACTCCTCTGTTTGGAAATATTATAGCAATGAGGGGAAAGACAGAGACTCGATTCTACCACACATTTATAAATTAACATCTGAGAGTCTCTGAAAACAAATACCGCCCCCAAATACCATGATGCCAAAGATAAATCAGAAAATCAGAGCTCAGAGAAAAGGAGAAGGAACATGGCTTATGATTTCTTACTAATGAGGTATGGAATATCTAAATGAGATTGACATGCATCATGCATTCCATACAAATAAATAACATGGATAAAGAATGGCAATCTTCAGGGGAAAATATCGCCTACACTCACATCAGCAGTGATCTAAAAAATAAAAGTAATAGACATATTTCTAGGTTAGGGTCACTCACTATAACTGAATGCGCTGTCTGCATAATGTGTGTTTGCCTATGTATATATGTAAATAGATAAATGACTGATAGATACATCGATACCTAACACATACATCAATAGACAGATAGATGTGTAGATAAGTGATAGAGAGAAAGATGATAGATAGGTGGTAGAGCATAGATAAATAGGTAGATAGATATGAATACATATATTTTTATATATTCGGGCACACATACATACACATACCCTACACTTTCAAACATAATTTTTTGTTTGTTTTTCTTTATTTTAAAGATATGGGGTATAATTCAGGGTTAGGTACATAAGTGGTCATCGTACAGGTAAATTTTAGTATTCTTATTGATGTTATGTGCCCCCCCCCCGGCAGTGTCCCATTACTATCAATCCCTTTCACCAAATAATATGGTGAATTTTCCAACTCATCTTCGACAAAGCTCCCACCACCTACCACAGGGGAGAGGAGAACCTATTCAGTAAATGGTGCTGGGAAGACTGACTGACCACATGCAGAAGATTGAAACAGGACCCCTATCTATCCCCATGCACAAAGGTTAACTCCAAATGGATCAGAGACCTAAATGTAAA
>NW_007249312.1:433377-455770 GCF_000164805.1 Carlito syrichta | reverse complement strand
CCCTGAGACCTCAAATCACTCTATAAAAAAGATACCTGCACACGTATGTTTATCGCAGCGTTGTTCACAATAGCAAGAACCTGGAAACAACCATGCTGCCCATCAAAAGAGGAGTGGATTAAAAAAACGTGGTACATATACATGATGGAATACTACACAACCATAAAAAAGAACAAAATCATGAATTTCACAGCAACCTGGATGGAACTAGAGTCTATAATACTGAGTGACCTCTCACAGAAACAAAGATCCAAGTATCACATGTTCTCACTCATATAATGGACCTTGAACATCCAATGTAATACTATAAGAAAATGACTGACGGTACTGGGAAACTATGGGGGGGAGGGGAATGGGATTAACAGTCACAAATATCTGTCTGGGGATGGAGAAACACCTTTTATCAACAGGGGTGCCTGAATGAAACGTAATTGTACTCCTAACCCTTAACTGTATCCCACAAAATCATAATAAAAAATATTGATAAAAAAATATGATGAATGTTCAGCATCCACTTATGAGTAAGTACATGTACACAGAACTTTGTTTCTCTGATAAATCACTGAGTATTATAGACTCCTATTCTATCCAGGTTGCTGCGAAGTCCATAATTTTGCTTTTCTTTTCTTTTCTTTTCTTTTTTTAGAAAGGATTTATTGAGAGGACAGAAAAGTTCCACAGTGGGAGGGGATCCAAGGGGGTTGTCCTTTTGTTTTTCTTTCAAAGATAATTTCTAGTAGATGTGGTGCAAATCTCTCAAGGCTCAACGAGATAGTAAAATCTACTCACGAAGTCACTATTTAAGTTATGCCTGCACGTGAGCTCTTAATACTAGACTCATTTCTGTCTCCTCTGACTTCTGTAAGTACCACAACTCACTGGTAGTCATCAGTGTATCTCTGATCCCTTGATCTATATTCCTTTTGTAAATGTACTAAACTAACAGGAAGCAATATTACCCAAAGTTTCTATATCTGCAAGAGTCTCCTAAGGGTTGCATTTTAACCTCAATCGTTCTTCTAACCCATTTATCACACTTGCTACTATAAACCCTTGAAAGTAGGAGTAAGAATAATGCCTGAAAGTGAATTGTATTCCTCAAAATTCTAAGGACAATTTTGAACTCATAATAGGTGATTTATAAATACTTTTTGACAGATGCAGCTTAAAATTCCTCCTTAAGAATCTAGGCCAAACAATAAAAGACTACTAAGATGATAAAATTTAGCAATGACTTTTGATTTATTAATAGAACTAGTAGTCCATCGTCATAATATTTTCAGAATTTTATGTCAAACATGAGACCAATAAAATCTTAGTAGTGTGGCAGAAGTTCTGGAAGTTGAAGGAGAGAAGACATGGCTTTGTTTGGGGCGTGGTACAAGGAAAACTGCACAATAACGAGTTTTTAGAGTCTAAATTGAACTGTATCTTTGTGACAGTTATTTAGGAAATTCCAAGTTTTTCATGGTTGCCCTAAGTATGGGGTCTGGCAATAAAATATAATCTGGCATTTATCTTGTGGAATTCAGGCAGCCACAGAAGCCCAAATAAATCTAATTTCTATGGTTCCCGTGATTTTAATAGCCATTTGCAGCATGGAAACTGTGTGTTTGCTATTAAATTAGGACTATAAATATCATGTAATCTGTTCCCTATAAATATGTAATAATTCCAGAATGACCATGTGACTTCAACTGCTGCAAATATAATCAAGGTTATGAATTCTCACTACAGTATATTGAAGAATCAATAATTTTTGAGGCTTGAAGTCATATAGGGGAAGTGTAGTAATTTCTATTCACTCTTCTCTCAGAGCTTAACCCACACACTTTTTAAAACAGGATGAAAAACTATAAGAATGCAGCAATTTTTACTTTCATTAAAAACTTTAGATTATCTTTCTAGCTACAGTCCCAATTTTTAATTAGTGGATAGAGAAGAGTTTCTGAAGTAGAAAAACATAGAGCAAAAATTCCAAAATTCTGCCTTAGGTAGAAATGCAGAAGTTTCTTGCCACTCAATAACATTTAAAACTGCCCAACAATTTCCTTATGCATAATGCAAACACTGACTTACTATGTTACCAAGTATGATGCCCAGAGATGAATCAGTACTTTACATAGGGGCACTTGTAACACGCCTGAAGACAAAAGATAGGATGAAGACAGGACAAGAAGTCCTGCCCTTACTGGCAAATGCCGGGACAAAGATCTCTGCTGATAGGAAAACCATGTGCAGAAACATCACACATTGATTCTTTGCGTCAAGCAGAGAACTTCAGTTTCCCTTATGAGAGAAGTTATATTTTGTTCCCCTTATTATATCTCTTTGTGTTCTCATTCTAGTGCAGAAGTTTATACATTGTTTTATTTTTTTAAAGGCACTAATATTTCTAAACCTTCATATAGAATCGTAATATTTTAATGCAAGAAGAGACCTTGAACATCGACTAACTTAGATCAACAGAAGCCTGTAGTGTGGGAAACCCATATTAGTAAAGAGGAGAGCAGGAAAAATATCCTGACATCAGCTGGACTGGTCCAGGTCCATAATCTAGAACTTTCTGAAGAAGGAGCTACAGAATACTCAGCCAAGAAAACAGGATCTACTGGCAGCACAAGCCATGTCTATGGTCACCTAAGAGAATTTTTGGCCTGATATTTTCCCCAAGTGATGGCTGAGAAAACCTAAAATAGAAAAGGATTTCAGTTTCATAAAAGCAGGAAATCAAGATATTGGGACGATATCTATTTCATCTCCAAATATGAGCAAATTACAGAATTTTCTAAGAAGAAGAAGTTAGCTGAAGTCCCTGGTCCAGAATAATAGATTCCAGGACTGAAAAGTAAGCCTGGTTGTAATGTGATGGTTGAAGAGCCCATGAGATTTTTTCTTTAAAGTAAATGCCCATTTTCTGTAATTTTCTGGATTCCTTGCAAAAGAGTCAATGGTGCTTCCTCCTTAATTCTGTTCAAGAATTGTATTAATTACAATCACTTTAACACTCTGTTCTCAATTTTATTATTCACAAATTCTTCTAACCCCAGCGACTTTGACATAGATGGAAAGATTAGACTTCTACAATACAAGGTATGTCAAGTTATGAAATTAAATCAATAATGTTTGTTAGCTCTCCTTAGAACCAAAATAACATTTAAATTTTTTTATCAGATCTCAAGCTTTTGTGGGGGGAGAAGTAGTCCTATTCGGAGAAATATCAGGGACCCTTGACATAATCCAACTCTCAAAATGAGGAAAAGCTAAGAATGATTAAGTATTTTGCACAAGGTCGTAATGGTCATGAGTAACATAACAAGATCTAGAAGTCAGTCTTTCAAAAGTAAAAGCCTCTCTTCTCAAACACAGCATCCAAACATTATTAGAGCTATAGTTCAATGATCAATCACCCCATGAAAATTCTGCAGAAATATACCTATGCATAAGAAACGAATCAAATGATCTTACTCTTCCCCACTGTTCACAGAGCTATGAAAGACAAGGTCAGAGTTCTCTTAACCATAGGCCACAGCACAGTAATTTGCTGCCTGTTAATATTTATCTTCCAACTCATAACTCATCTAAGGAGATATGAAGACTATGATTCATCCAGGTTTTCAGATTTCCTAAAAATTAGTTCCTGTAGAAGATTCTATATATCTTCATTTAATCCGCTATCAACTTACTTTACGTTGGTAACTTTGAAAGTAACTTTTCCTGCTTCCTCATTCATGCACAGCCAGGGCTAGGAAGCCAGAATGGGAAGACATGACTTTACAAGGCTGCTAGAGGAACAGGCTGTTGAGTGACTTGCATGTTGAAATTAGTGCATATAGAAAAGGCATGTGCATACCGAAGTACACTCTCTGAGTCCTTGCCCATATTTCAAGATTGAGTTCAAATCAAAACCACTTCATGAAATCTTCCCTAGCAAACCCAACCACAGCTATTCCTCCCTACTGGGATGTTCTACAGAGCTCAGTGGAAGAATGGCATGTTCAGCATTTAGCATACCCTGTCTTTAGTTCGGGAACACCTCAAGCATACCCTACACTCTACCATTTCTTCCTGCCACTGGTCTGCTGGGCAGCTACAAGCCTCACACAGCCCCCAGAGGACTCTCGGCTCCCTTTTGTTCTCCAAGTTTAAGTGGAGAGGAAGAGGGAGAAATATTTTCTTTTTTTTTTTTTTTTTTTTTTTTTAGTCAGCGTCTCACTGTCACCTAGGCAGGAGTGCAGTGGCATGCTCATGACCACCACAGCCTCGACCTGCTGGGCTTGGGCTATCCTTCTGCCTCAGCCTTCCAAGTAGCTGGAATTACAGGTGCACACCACCATGCCTGGCTATTTTTTTGATTTATTGTAGAGATGAGATCTTGCCACGTTGCCCAGGCTGGTCTCGAACTCATGGGCCCAGGCAATCCTCTCGTCTCTACCTCCCAAAGTGCTGGAATTACAGACATGAGCCATCGTGCCTGGCTGGGAGAAATCTTTGATCCTGTAGTTCAGTTGAAATAACCTGGAATTTTCCACTGAAAGTTTAAAAAGTTCAATTTAAATTGAAATCTTTTAGTAATAAGAGAGACTAGAACATTCTCCTAAAAAAGACTGGAGCATTCAAAAGGGTCTCTACTAAAAAGAGATTAAAATGGAAAGAAAAAATAAAACAAGTAACAAATCATAGAAACAGTCCTTTGCAGTGCACATTTTTTGGTCATAACATAAATTTGGTCTAACCACAGACTGGTTTGGCTGCCTTAATTTCTGGGCATACAGGCCCTTGGTTCTTACTCTCACCAGTCTTATTCCAGATGCCATATCCTAATTTGGAGCATATTCACACTGGAGCTTTTGTGACAGTTATCTTTCTTGGTACCGGACTATCTCCACACTTCCTCTGACTTCAGACTACTCTGCCTTTTTTTTTTTTTTTTTTTTTTTTTTTTTGATATAGGCTCTGGATCTGTTGTCCAGGCTGGAGTGTAATGGCATAATCAGCTCACTGCAGCCTCAAACTCCTGGGTTCAGGCAAGCCTTCCACTTCATCTTCCACATTGGCTAATTTCTAAAACCTTTTATAAACACAGGCTCTCACTATGTTGCCCAGGATGGTCTAGAACTCCTGGCCTCAATTGACCCTCCCACCAGTCTCCCAAAGCACTGAGATTACAGGCATGAGTCACTACGCCTGGCTACCCTGCATTTTCTCTGGATAGTTACTCCAGCATAAAAACCCAAGTTCTGACTTTCCACGCCTTGAGAAAAACTCTTTGATCCTTTTAAAAGCCACCACCAACCTCCCTCCCAAAATTCAAACATGCAAGGGGGCACTCAAAAAACCCAGAATTTATGTATAAAAAAGTTGTGTATTTATTCTTACACGTTTAAACTTCAACCACCTTCTCTGCTGGCTGCAATACATCTATCTAGATGATTTTTCCACTGCTCAAAACAGTTTTTGAGCTCGTTCCTTTTGATGCCTTTTAGTGCTCCTGCTGTTTTTTGTTTCCGCTTTTCCACATTGGCAGAATGTTTCCCCGTGAGAACCTTTTCATCCGGGAAAACAAACAAACAAAAAAGTCACTGAGACAAGCTCAGGAGAATAATAGGGAGGGTGGGCTACGGAGGACATGCCATTTGGGGTCAAAAATTGCTGAATCCTCAGCATGGTGCAGGCAGGTGTATTGTCACGGTTGGAAGAACCAGTCACCTGTTTCCCACAACGCAGGGCGTTTCTTCCTCAAATGGTGACACAACCTTCTCCAGACTTCCAGGTGAAAGTTTTGGCTGACTGTTGGATCCAGAAGAACAAATTCTAGACGTACTACAAGGAGGCTGATCTCTAAAAGATAATTCCTTTTTTTTAGGGTCCCCCTCAAACTCACTTATCAGATTCTAAAGAAAACCAAACATTTTCAAGAACACTGTAGGCTCTTCCCAGGCCCTCAGGGACCCTTGCAGCCTGTGCCCAGATTCCATATTTTAGTGTCTGGTGGCCTCATGGCCTAAGATGGGGAGTACCACTTCCCCATCTTTTCTCCCATGTGACTCTCTGTCAGCTCCTTCTCTTGCCCCTCCTGTTCTCAATCCTAGGTCAACTGGGGCCATTTCTACCTTTTCCATTCCCTAAGCCACCCACCCCCATTTGACACTCTCACTGAGTTCCTCTCTGGAAAGAGTAAGCTTAGTTGTCTGCTAATTTGTACAGCAGAGGAGACTGACAACCTCCAGCTCTTCTCGAAAGAGGCTGACAATTCTTCCAGCTTCCTCTAGAGACTGTGCAAAATTCTACACATTGTCACTGTGTAGTGTTGAAATGCACTTACGGTCTTTTTTTAAATATACATCCAGTAAAAAACAAAAAAAAAGTTCTTCTGTGCTTTCTATTGTTTTTAGTCATTAATCAAATGAAGTTGTTGGAGATGTGAGCTTTGCTCTTGATGTACTTACTCTTTCCCTTCTCTTCATTTGAAGAAGGCAGCAGTCTCTGTGGTTCACTTCTTCAAGGGTGGCTGACCAAAAGAAGTCACTTGAAAGTCTTTCTTATTTGGGAATTTCAAAAGCCAAAACCCAGTGGAGGACTTAGCTCGAAAATATAAACAGTGTAGCTTTGAAGAAACATGAAGGGAAAATGATTCACCCCAGACTGAGGATGTACTGTATCCCGGGAAGGGGGAGAGAGCCAACATCTGTAACTCCTCAGAGCACCAGGGCCTTCAGGGCAAGACCCCAGCAACCCAGGGAGCATTGTTTGTGTTGTTGGTGTCACAGAAGGGCACCAGCAGCCTTGACGAAGTCCCTGTGTCCCTAACACAGCAAGGAAGGGTCAGACCATCACACACCTGAGGCCATGCAGATGAGGACTCTGGATTTCTTAACACTGACTTACACAAACCGATACCTGCATGCCCACATCCACCCTCACGTGGCCTTACACAAGCCCCAGAGCTGGGTGTGGCACAGCTCTGGAGAAAGGCTGGAAAATTCCCCAAAGCAACGAGATCAAAATTATTGCGCTACATTATTCTTTAGAAAGCAAAAATGTGCCTTGTTTTTTGTGCAGCTGTTCATGGAATGGAATTCGTGCTTTTTTAATTTACCCCTGTAATCTGTTTTTCTAATTGCTTTTATGATATTTAAAAACAAATATCAGTCTCATCTCCTTCTATCACTAGAAACCGTAAAGTACCTTGAAATTAATTAACACTCAATGTTAATAAATGGTGCGTGATTAACATCAAATCATAAGATGATTTTTATGTGAAAATTATGAAATCTTTAAACTAGAAGCATTAGAAAACCATTTGTTCCCATCTCTTTTATTTCACAGATGAAGAAACTAGAGCCCAGAGTGTTAGACTCTGCAGGACCTACATAAAGCTTCAAGTTTGTTTTTCTTTCAGAATAATTCTTATCTTCTAAGGATTGATGCTCTCATTGACAGGTCCTTCTTGAAGCCTGGGACTCCTTAACTGACACACCAATAAAGTCACTTACATGGGTAACGCACTTAAGTTTAAAATTGCTCTCCCAATCCTAGTTGACTCCTTTTTAAAAATACTAAAAGCCAGACTCGGTGGCTCAGCCTGTAATCCCGCGCCTTTGGGAGGCTGAGGTCAGTGGATTGCCTGAGCCCGCGGGTTCGAGACCCGCCTGGGCAACTTGGCGAGACCTCATCTCTACAATAAAAATCAAAAATTAGCCGGGCATGGCAGCGCGCACCTGTAGTTCCAGCTACTTGGAAGGCTGAGGCAGAAGGATCGCCAGAGCCCAGCAGGTCGAGGCTGCGGTGGCCGGGAGCGGCCACTGCGCTCCAGTCTGGGCGACAAAGTGAGCTCCAACTAAAAAAAAAAAAAAAGAGAGAAAAATACTAAAGACATCAACTCGGATTCTCCTCTATGCTTTCTACTGCCCTATGGATGTTTCCTCCCTCTAAACTGCTGGTTGATAGTCCCTTGGATGTGGTTTAATCTCTAAGCCGTCACTTCCATCCTCAGAAGAATGTCAAGAGAAATCATTTATGTTAGGTCTGGTCAACACAGGGATGTCCCCGGGGATCAGCAAAACTAAACTGAGAAAAGTCTACACCTTGAAGAAGAAGATCTGGTTTTGCCAAATGATGCTAAATAAAAGTCTGAATTGGTACTCGAATCCTTGGATGGTGATCTGTCCCATCATTAAGCCAAATCACTTCGTCCTCGGAATGCTCACTGATCATTTTCTACTTTTTAACGTTTCTTTTCTTCTCAGAGTTGTGCCCAGCTTTGTTTTAACCTGACTTAACCTGTTTGAAATACTGAGGGGGCAAGAGGAAAGACTAAAAATGTGATTTGGAGGCTCTTTCCTCATTTTACCCTTTCCCTTGGCCTCTCTCCTCTTGGATTTACGTCAAGTGGGAGCAAACTTCCCCAAATCTTTCCATCTTTAAGAACCTTTTAAATTTACCCCATAATCTGTTTTTCTAATTACTTTTATGATACTTAAAAACAAATATCAGTCTTATCTCCTTGTGTCACTAGAAACTGTAAAGTACCTTGAAATTAATTAACACTCAATGTTAATTAATGGTGTGTGTTGCAGCTCTGTTCACAATAGCAAAAACATGGAACCAACCATGTTGCCCATCGAAGCTGGACTGGATTTTTTAAATGTGGCACATAAGCCGGGCTCGGTGGCTCAGCCTGTAATCCCACGCCTTTGGGAGGCTGAGTTGAGTGGACTGCCTGAGCCCGCGGGTTCGCAACCCACCTGGGCAACTTGGCAAGACCTCATCTCTACAATAAAAATCAAAATGATAGCGTGCGCCTGTAGTTCCAGCTACTTGGAAGGCTGAGGCGGAAAGATCGCCAGAGCCCAGCAGGTCAAGGCTGTGGTGGCCGGGAGCAGCCACTGCACTCCAGTCTGGGCGACAGAGAGAGACTCCAACTCAAAAACAAACAAACAAACAAAAAAAAAAAATGTGGTACATATACACAATGGAATATTATGCAGCCATAAAGAAGGACAAATATATGGACTTCACAGCAACTTGGATGGATTTAGAGTCAATCACACTCAGTGATCTATCCCGTAAATAAAAAACTGAGTACCATATGGTTTCACTCGTAAGCGGACCTTGAACAATTATTATAATACTAGAAGAAAGGGATTGGCAGTAGTGGGAAACTGCCAGGGGAGGGAGGGGCACACCTCATCAACAAGGGAAGCTGCATAATCAACGTTTGTATACCTAACCTTGAATTGTACCCAACATCTTTATAATAAAAAAAGAATTTAAAAAATGAGAATAAATATATAAATGGTGTGTGATTCACAGCAACACCATTCACTCTTTCATTTCGATATAAAATCACAGGTTTCCCTTTGAACACTGCAAGGGAAAAGCCCAGCACTTCTACAGTGCTTCTTGGACTTCTGATTTGAGCCCCAGATCTCGAGACAGGCCTGGTCCGGGTCTCAGTCACACTGTCTTCTTCACACAGCCGTTCCTGTCCTCTCTACACGGCCCAGACAAAGATGGAGCTTCTACGCCTGCAACTCCGAGCATCACTGATTCAGTTTAATGCTACCTGTTGTTTATCAAGGTCTGGAGAGATTATGGCACAGGACTATGTAAGAACAACTTTAATAGAAATACTTAGACATCATTTGTTTCAACGCTCCTTGGTTATCACATCTATGGGGAATTTCTCATCAGTCATTATCTTCTTTGGTCCTTGTCTAGTAAAATTTGCTGGGTTCCATGCTGACCTTTTGTCCTAATATCTGTCTCCCTCTGCTTCCCTCTTTTAGATCTCTTCAACCTATCACTGCTTCCAGATGCCATATTAAAACCCCCAATGTCTCCTCCTACTTGATTATAGAGCATAATTCATCTCACATTTATGCTTTTTTCCACCTCAGACTAAGTTTAAGGCCTACTTTTGTATAGCCAAGAAGTTTTATTAATGAAGTTTGTTTTTTTTTCTCATTAAACTTTCTTTTAATGAGTCTCAAAATTCTGTCCCAGATTTTTGGCCAAGTTGTTTCCATTAAAAAGTATTGATTTCAAAAACTAATGACTTAAAACCACCACACACACACACACAAAAAACCAAAATGGTCCACAAAACATTCTCCTTTCCTTCTGAAAGTTTTGCGATGCATTGTTATCATTAACCAGTCTTTTACTATTAAACGTAAATGGCCAATTGAAACAAACAGTTCTGAGACTGTTCTGAAGTTTTTTAAGCAAAAAAACTACATGCCCTCAAGATAATTATGACATCCTATGTAACATAGAAGAAGCAGCACTCCTTTCTTTTTATAATAGTAACCATTTTCTCCCAGTGTGAAAACTATGAGCTTCTATGTGTCTAAGAGACGCAAAACTCTTCTAGGGTGATTTCCAAGTGGAAGTACTTTCATTCAAGCATCATTTTCCAGCTCAGAACAATCAAACCTACCTGAAAGTCTCCCCTGTGGACTAATTACAACAGTACTTCCCAAATCACTTTGGCATGGTGGACCACAGTACCAAAGGATGCTTTAGCTACCTTAAGAAGTCAACATTTGGGCTTAAGATTTTCCTCCATCTTGGAAGTTTTGAGGTGTTTATCAGAAGTCTGCAGTAAAACCTCAAAATAAGGTGGCATTTCCTCGAGCCAAGGACTACAGTGGCAGGATAGTAGACCTGAATTGATATGAGCCATGCAACATTACCCCTAGGAAGCATGCTAGGGGCACTGTTGGATGGGAGGTGGGCAGTCTCTACTAAGAAGTGGTCCTAAAAATTGGTCATGTGTGTTCCAAGGTGGTGGTGCCTTTATACCCAGGGGCAATTCCAGGTCTCTCTAGTTCCCTGTGGCAATAATTTCGGGAAATCTTTGCTTCGATGACAGGCACTCAACTCCGGGCAGCATTAATGTTGCAGTGACTGAACACAATCAAGTGCATCCTGGGTTCTCGCCACCGGTACTTCTTATCACTAAGGAAATGACCTGCCTATTCATCTTACCTTCTCTGTGCTCAGCCCCTAAGTAGTTGAAGCGTTCCATCCACACATCAACCAAATAAGAGACTATTTTGAGCAGCATTGTCAAATGAGCTGTTCTAACAGTGATGCTTCAGGGCCCGTTTGTACTGACGACTTGGGTCTCTTATCTTTTCTCAAGTCATTTTTGGTAAATGACTGTGTTCTTGCTCCTAGGCACCATGCCTGTCACAGAGTGAGACTGTGTTCATGTCCTAGAATGGTCACCTGGGTTGGATTTGGTTCTTATTAGCAGAATGATCACTGGAAAACAGTTTTACTTGATCTAGTTTGCAGGCCAAATACATGCCGTATGGTTATATAAATAATTTCAATGCTGCAGTCCCCCTCTTGTCACAGGGATTATGTTCCAAGACTCTCATGGATGCCTCAAACCACAGACAGTACCAAACTTTATATATACTAAGTTTTCTCCTGAACATGCAAACCTGCGATAAAGTTGAAGGTGTGATAGCAAAGCTATTTCTATTCCCTTCTTCACAATATCACTGATAGATTTGTTCTTATCTTCGATCTTAGGAAGCTCAGCTTACTTTTTTTTTCTTCCCATGTTAAGTCAAGAACTTTCAACTTTTTATTTAAAGAAAACACTTCAGGGCTTCTCTTTGGCAGATCTGAATTACCAGCATCACTACTCTTGAGCTTTGGGATCATTATTTAGTAAAATAAAGGTGAGTTGGACATAAGCACTGAGATACCCCAACAGTTAATCTGATAACCAAGATCCTGGACAGCATTCTACTCATTCAATCCATGATAAGAAAATTTGTTAACTTCATGTCAGCTCAGTAAGTGGTAGTCTGTAGTTTTATGGAGGGGTTTATTTTATGTTTTATTTTACTTATATATATTTTTGAGTCAGGCGTCTCACTCTGTTGCTCAAACTGGAATGCAGTGGCACAATCATGGCTCACCACAGCCTTGACCTCCTGGGCTAAGGTGGTCCATCCACCCCAGCCTTCCCAGAAACTAGAACTATAGGCATGAGCCAATACACCTGGCTCATTTTTTAATTTTTGTAGAGACGAGGTCTTCCGATGTTGCCTAGGCTGGTCTCAAACTCCTAGACTCAAGCAATCCTACCACCTCAGCTGGCCACTGAGTAGCTAGCAGGTAGGAAACATGGACAGCAGGGAGATACTGGACAAAGGGAGGACTCACGTCCCAGGTGGTATGGAGCAGGACAGCACAAGATTCTTCACCCTTCTCAGAGCAGAGTGCAATTTAAAACTACAAATTGCTTATTTTCGGAATTTCCCGTTTACTATTTTCAGACCATAGTTGACAAGGGTAACCAAAATGCAGAAAACAAAACCAGGGATAATGAGGAGACAACTGTACTTTCGTCAAAGAAAAAGTACAGTCAAAAGACACATAGTCAAACGACTAATTCATAGTGAAAGAAAGTTTTAACTCAAGAGATAAAGTCAATGATTATCAATTTTCTTCTCTGTGATTAAAACTTATATTTAAATCAGTCATGAATAGCTCCAAAATAGCCCACATTTGAAAGAAGCTGAGTTTCTAAATTTAAACATTCCTAGAAGGTCTCTTCTAATACAAAAAAACTTACTATTTTTTTCATTTTAAAAAATTCTACTTCTCCTAAAAGCTAATAGTTGACAAAGTCAAAAGACAATTCCCACATCTTTGCCATGCTAAACTGAGTAAATTTCATCCATTGATTTGTTTATTCTGTGCAAGTTGTCAGAATCAAAATGGAGTCATTAGTGTTAAGAAAAACTCTGGCAAATAGAGCCAAAAAAGCCACAAAGAGAATGCTCTCATGCTTGTATGGCTGATAACAAAAAGACTACATGATAGGTCATCACAACCTTACACAGAGACTTCTTCTACAAAGACATCTGCCCAGAAACTGTCTGTCCAACCTGGGACTGGCATCACCCTTGTCACTGATCTTTGTAGCCAAGGATAACGATTTCAAAACAATTATGTAATCCTCCTCATTTTTTCCTTTAAAAACCTGAATGACTATGGCATTCATGTTGCCAGTGCAATGCTCTATTCTCAAATAACTATATTTTGTTTTTGGAAAGCCTCTCTCTGTTTATTTAGTTGACACTTCACACCTTTGTTATCTATTGAGAGTCTACTACAAACAGGGAATTATGACAACAGAGCAGAGCAGTTTACTTCTGCAGGGATGGTCACAGATTGCTTCTATCAGACTTCCCTTCAATCTCTGATCCAAATATAAATCTGAATGCATTATTTACACTGATATAACTAGGGCTCATTATTCAATCAGAGTCATGGGAACAAGAATGAAGGGGGAAAAATTGTTGCTATATTATACTGACCTTACTCACAAAAAGTCAGCAATGAAACTTACAAGCACTGAAGAGATTTCCCAATGCCTTCACCTCACCTCCCACTGAAAAGCTGAGTGGTGAACTTTTTGGCAGTTATTTATTTTTGCTTGGGCACGTGGAAATAGGCAAGGCAGCAAACTCACAAAGCAATGTATTTGTCACTGGGGTTCACGGAACTCAGCATTCAAAGAACAATGCCAGAGAGAGAACACAGGAACCGGGCCAAAAAAGGACCCAGCGTTAAAGTGATAAAAGCTGATATGTTTGCAAATGAGAGCATTTCATTGTTTCAGTTTATAAAATAAAAATCACAATTAAAAAAAAACATATCAAACACACTTGATATAAACACAAGAGAAAAATTGCATGGCTTAACTAATCCACATCACTTAGAAGCCAGAATTCATTGTTTATGCACTTGTGTGAACCATGATTTTGTGCTACTGCTGTGGGATGGCTTTGCCCTAATCAATGATCGCATTTAGGCAAGGATATGTGGTAGAGGCATCGTGGCTAAGTTCTGCTTGAATTAATACTCAATGCCTCAAGGTTGGGTGGTTATAACCACCTCCTGACTGTCTTCCAGCCCTCCACGACCATAGATCCTCAGACAGCTGCCCAACTAAGCTGACAAAAACACAGCTCACTCTGAAGTATGTCCCCTGAATGGCTCCCCATGTCTAATAAATAGAGTGAGAAGTCCTCAGCCAGGCATGAGGTTCTCCACGATACAGCACCGATCTAAACTCTCTATCTGACATGTGAGTCCTCCACTCGGGCTGCACTGGGCTTCTCAATCTTCCCCACATAAACAATGCTGATTCTCTTCTCCACGATCTTATTTATGCTGTGGTTCTCCAGATGCCTCCATGCCAGAGGTTCCTGGAAAAACAGAGCTCCTCAAGGAAACTTTCCTTCCCACAGTGATTTTTCCTCTGGATTTTTTTTTTTTTTTTGAGTTGTATCCAAGTTACAAGTGCATGTTTGTGACATGAGTCCATAGCATCCTGGTGGGGACTGGGCTACATGTGAACATTGTACCCGATAGGTAGTTTTTTGTTGTTGTTGTTTGCCTTGTTTTCTGTTTTGTTTTGTTTTTTAATTTTTTTTTTTTGAGTTGGAATCTCACTTTGTCGCCCAGCCTCGACCTGGTGGACTCCGACGATCCTTCCGCCTCAGCCTTACAAGTAGCTGGAACTACAGGCGCGCTACCACGCCCGGCTCATTTTTGATTTATGGTAGAGATGAGGGCTCGCCAAGTTGCCCAGGTGGGTCTCGAACCCGCGGGCTCAGGCTATCCACTCACCTCGGCCTCTCTAGGCGCAGGATTACAGGCAGAGCCACCGTGGTTTTTAAACCCTCACTTGCCTCTCCACCTGCCCCCTTTTTGGTGTCCCAGTGTCTATTATTGCCATCTTTATGTCCGTGACATTTCTCCATCTCAACCTTCTTGACATTTCAGTCCAGGAAATGTCCTCTGCATTCCAGGATGTGGAACAGCCTTCTTGGCCTCCCTCACTATGTACAATAGAAATCAACTCTCAGTGGTGATCACCGAGAGTAATGCCAGACATTGTCAAATATCTCCTGGGTAACAAAATTCTCTCTCGTTGCTCCAGAATATTATCGTATGTACCCTTGATATCGGCTTTTTTAAACAGTTCAGGTATGTATCTTACTCCCATGGTTAGATTGTTTTGGTACAAGTAGTGTGCCTTGCCTTATCTTTAGAATCCCCAGTAGAACACCGTAGAGAAGTAGTAATAAATTTTTTAAATTAAAATTTTTCATATCTAAAAGTCAGAAGGAATGTGGATTAGATCATTCGATCTAATCTCAATTTGATGTGTAAGTTGAGAACCAGAAAAGTAAAGCTATTTGCGCTAGATGAATGGGTGTTGATGGAATAGCCCTCTTCCCAATCAGGTGGTGTAAATGATTCTACTCATTCACTCCATAATAAGATAATTTGTTAACTTCACATCAGCTCAGTAAATGGCAGTCTGTGGTTTTATGGAGGATTTTTTTAATGTTTTATTTTATTTATATATTTTTTGAGTCCGGGATCTTACTCTGTTGTTTAAACTAGAATGTACCACAGCCTTGACCTCCTGGGCTCAGGTGATCCTTCCACCCCAGAATCCCAGTAACTAGAACTATAGGCATGTGCCAATATGCTTGGCTCATATTTTTTATTTTTGTAGTGAGGAGGTCTCAAAATGTTGCCTAGGCTGGACTCAAGCAATCCTAGCACCTCAGCCTCCCAAAGTGCTGGAATTACAGGCATGAGCCACCATGCCAGACCTATTGAGGGTTTTTTGTATTACTCTGCTTTAGTAATGCATATACATTTTAGTGATATCCTTGTATTTTAACATTTAATGAAAAAATATTCTGAAACACTATGGCGTAGGAAAGGGACCCTGACATTGGGGTTCAGAGATTCGGGTTCAGTGTGCATGGCTGTGTGATTTTCAGTAAGCCACTTAATTTCATGGTGTCTCTGCATCTCATTTTAAAATGCTTATTTCACGAGCAAAAAAATAAACTCATTGACAGAGAGGTCATTGTTTTGTTGCTATCACATCCCTAGTACTTGGCACAAAGTGTGTCATTTAACAAATATTTGTTGTTAATTGAACTGACTATTCAACTGTGAATATAAGAAGTGCCAATTCCAGCTTATTCTGAGAATAAAATGAGAAAAGTTTTTTAAATCCTAGAAAGTTATAGACAAATTCAAGATATCAGCCGGGGATAGTGGTTCACACCTGCAATCCCAGCAATTTGGGAGGTTGAGGCAAGAGGATTGCTTGAGGTCAAGATTCCAAGACAAGCCTGGGCAACATAGTGAGACTCCATTTCTACTTTTTTTTTTTTTTTAATTAGCCAGGTGCAGTGACTTCTCCAACTACTAGGAAGGCTGAGGTGGGAGAATCACTTGAGCCCAGGAGTTTGAGGTCCCAGTGAGATAAGTTTGTGCCACTGCACTCTGTCCTGGGCAATAGAGCTGTATCCTGTCTCAAAATAAAATAAAAATTTTAGAAAGATATTTTTGTGCAGTAAAATGCCCAGGGAACTTAAATGTCTAAAAATAGTGAAGTGGAAAGTTAAAATTAAAATTTGTACAATATCACCAAAGCAGTAGTTAGCAGAAAATTTTCAGCATTAAATATCTGTATTAGAAAAGAATGGTCTTGAATTAATGAACTTAACATTCACCTTAAAGACCTAGAAACATAAGAACAAATGAAATTCAAAATAAGTAGAAGAAAAGAAATAATAAAGATCAGAGCAGAAGCCAAGTAAAAATGATTTTTTAAAAAATCAGTAAATAAAATTAATAAAATCAAAAGCCCGTTTTTTATGATCAATAAAGCTTATAAAACTATATGAGACTTACAGACATATTTGGAGAAAAAATAGAAATATACAAACCAACATGAAGAACAGAACAGATGACATCTCTGTAGTCTCTATACTTAGTATAACATCATAGGGGAATATTATAAATAAATTTGTGTCTATAAATTTGACAACTTACATGAAATAGACAAACTCTTTAATTAACAATAATCACTAGGTTCACTCAAAAAGAAGTAGATCACCTTAATTATCCTATCTATTATGAAAGAAATTATATTTATAGTTAAAATCTTCCCACAAAAAAAAAATTCAGGTTCAATGACTGTACTGTTGAGACCTACCAAGCACTCATTAAGAAAGAAATAAGTCCAATTCTATACAAATTCTTCCAGAGAATTGGAAAAGGGAAAAATTCTTCCTAGTTTATACTATGAGGCCAGTCTTACTCTGGTATCAGAACCAAGCAAATACATTACAGGAAAAAAAGCTTCAAGTCAACATGAACACAACTGTAAAATTTCTAAACGGAAATATTAGTGATAGATTTCAACAATACACAAAAAGAATAATACAGTATATCCAAGTGAGGTTTATCCCAGGAATGCAAAGCAGTTTTAAAATTTAAAAACCAATCAACTTAATTCAACATATTAACAAACTTGGGGAAAAAACTCATGTGATCCACTCTCTGACACAAAAAATAAAAACAGCCTTTGACAAACTTCAATATCCCTTCTTAGCTAAAAGTGAAGAAACAACTCTCAGCAAACTCATAAGTAAAGAGAAATTAACTTATTTAAGTACAAGATATTTGTAGAAAGGCTGCAGCAGACACTGTGCTTAACCGTGAGAGGTGGAGTGCTTTTGTCTTAAGGTCAGGAAAAAGATGAGAATCTCCACTCTTACCACTTCTTTTCAGAATTGCACTGCAAGTCCTGACCAACAGGACTAGAATATGGAAGTAAAGTTGCTTTTATTAACAGACAACATAGACATTTATATAGAATTGACAAGAACTAACAAGAGTTTAACAATGGTGCAAGATACATCATTATGGAGAAATCAATTGTATTTCTATATGGTAGAAATTAACAACAAAAAATTGAAATTGAAAGAGAGTGCCATTTACAATAGTATCAGAAAATCTGATATACTTAGAAATAACTCTGGCCAAAAAAAATATTCAAGATCTGTATACTACAAACTTCAATATATTCTCAAAAGAAATGAAAGTTCTACGCTACCATGTGTGTGGGTTAGATAACTCAATATTGCTAAGATATCAATTCTTTCCAATATCATCTATAAATGCAGTGCTTTAGGGGTAAAAGACAATTTTTGGAGGTGATGATTATTATTATTTATTTTACTGTAATGATGGTTTCACAGACATACACATGTCAAAACTTATGTGCATGCTATTTCTGGCATACTATTCTTTTCTTTATGAGAGTTTCTCTTTTACAATTTAGTTTTACTTATTTTCTCTGAATTTTTTCTTTTATTTCAGTGACTGTCTCCTTGATTTATAAGGATATTAAATATAGGTTTCACAGGCATATACATATCAAAACTTAAGTACGTGCAGCTTATTGTATGTCAATTGTATTTCAACAAAGCTGTTACAAAACTTTTTAAATGCTCACAAATGCCAATATGTATCAGCACTTTTAAATATCTTCATGTATTTGACAAGGACTTTATACTTTGGGAATCTACTTTAGTAAAACGTGGCTAATGGAAGGCACATTTACTTGTTCCTTCTGCCCTCTTTTCTTAAAGGGCAGTTATAAACTTTTAAATGTCATAAATAAAAGTGTTAGTAACAAGATAAGTAAGACCCCAATAGGATTCAACAGTTTCAACTAGACAACTAGAAATGTGTGGAAATCTGAAAAAGAGTAGTGATTGGTTTGGGACACCAAAAAGAGACACAGAGAGACCTGAGTCTGCAGTGGGTTGGTCTCGGCTGTCTGCTGATTGGCTGCATGGAACCCCAAGAAATCCCAGGATCTGGAGGCCCCAGGTGGCTCTCAAGGAAAGGATGGGAGGTGTGCTCCTCCCCTCAGTCTCCCTTTCCTCCACGTGCAGCTGAGTGATTGACTTTCCTCCACCAGAAGAGTCAAGAGATGTAGCCTCTGGAGAAACTGAGGCAGGGAACCGGGGACTCTGGGCAGAGCTGAGGGTGGGAAACCACCCCGAAGGCCAGGCGGTTAGGGAAACGTCCAGCGACCAAGGGACAACTTCCAAACCCCTCCTCCCACTTCGCACTGAGAACACTGAAAGTCAGACTCATACGCCACAGACAGAACATTGGAGGAGTTCTTGCCGAGGAAACCAACCCAAAAGAAAAAAAGCATAAATAAAACCTTGCGATTATGAAATAGTTAAGTGAAACAGTCCAGGCTGAGCACACTTCAGAGGAGCTCAATAAATTAATGTCTTATCTCACACACACACACACACACACACACACACACACACACACACACACTTCTAATTAGCTTTTTACTGTCTAACTCTCAAATATTAACAGTTTGGAGACAAAGCAGAAAGCAGGAAAACTTAACTTGTATTTAACATCCTCAAAGATCAAAGAGTCACTGAAACAAAAGAAAAATTTCAGAGAAAATAAGTAAAACTAAATCGCAAAAAAAGAAACTCTCATAAAGAAAAAAAATAGTATGTCAAAAGTAATATTCAAAAGTATTCATAAACATCAAATTTAAGAAATCTCTCGGAAAACGGGGGGAAGGGTGATAAAAATAAAGAAAAGAAGGTGCAGATAATAGAATATTAATATGGGAAATTCAATACATGGCAAGAGCTCCAGAAAGAAGAATTTTTTTTTTTTTTTTGGTGCAGAAAATTAGGTTCAAAAAGATGATTTAAAAAATTTTCCAGAACTGGAAACTAAAGTCTCCACATTGAAAGGGTCATTGAGAGCCCAAATCGCTGAGTGAAACAGGTCAGTGGCAGGTGCAGAATATGAGTGCACAGAGGGAGTGTGTTTTATTGATTTGATCAAGTATTCTTTTTTGAGTCGTGGTCTCACTCTGTTGCTTAGGCTGGAGTGCAGTGGCACGATAGTGGCTCACCTCAGCCTCGATTTCCTAAGTTCAGGCTTTCCTCCCACCTCGGTTTCCCAAATAGCTGGGACTGCAGGCACACACCACTACATCTGGCTTATTTGTTTGTTTGCTTTTTGGTAGAGATGGAATCTCGCCATGTTGTCCAGGCTGGTCTTGAACTCCTAGGCTGAAGCAACCAAGTACTTGACCTCCCAAGTGCTAGGATTACAAGCATGAGCCACTGTGCCCAGCCTAAGTATTTACAATGCAAGGCATTATGTTAGGTACCATCAAACTAAAAAAAAAACCAAGTTAAATGCCTTCCCTGTACCCAAAGGTGGGAACAAAAAACTAAATAACATAGGTGGAAACCTCATTATCTATAACTATGACCCCCAGACTTCAGTCACTGCCTTTTCTTCTTATCTCGACTCCCAACTTTGTATCTTCTGGTTTTTTTTAAACAAAAGCCACTTTGGAAAGTCTTAACCTATACACACAGCATGTACACTGGCTGAGGAAAACATACACACACACTCACACAATTCATATACATACATGCACAGTCACTTATATATGCACATACATATACACACGTGTGCACACAAACTTGTACACACATTCTCACACTCAAAGGCATATATACACACTCAATATACACACACCACACACTCACATCCACATATGAGCAAACACACACATTCTCACACTCATTTATGCATTTACACACACATTCGTGCACACACATACACACACACACACACACACACACACACACTGACAACTTGGGACTTTGCAAAACACCTGTTTCAGTGGTCCAGGAAGAAGACTTCATTTCTTAGTTTTCCAGAGTGGGAGAGGATCTGGTTTTCTGAGATTAGAAACGAGGTCCGTTTAATAGATACTGGGGACACTCAAAGTGGGAGACGACCGGGGCCTTAGGGTTCAGAAGTTACCTGCCTATTGGGTGCAATTTTCCCTATCTGGGGAATGGGCCACCCGAAACCCAGGCCTCACCAGTATACAATATGTCCATGTAAGAAACATGCATCTGTACCCCCGAATCCAAAACAAAATTAAATTTAAAAAAAGAAACGAGTCTGTCACGGTCACTCCTGTCTCCTGTCTCCGTCTGTATTTTGCTGGACTTTCAACAGTTTTGATATTTAGATAAGCCAAGAGCTCCTCTGTTTTACACCCTGGCTCTTGACTGTCCCTTCATGGTGTGTGGTTTTCCCCAGGGCTGCCACTACGAGGGGTTCACCAGCAGCCAACATCAACTCTTCCCTGCCCTGGGCACTGCCCACAAGTCTCCCCAGGTGAGCGATTCCAGCCCAGGGCCACAGGTGCAGAGGAGGCAGTCCAGCCTCCCTGAAGTAGGACTTCCCAGTTTGGGGGTAAAGTTAGCCCAGGGGGGGAAGGAAGGGTGGGAAGGGGCAGACTGAGATCTCTACAGGAGCTTTGGTCTCCTTTCCTGGCTGCTGTCTGGAGGATGGGCGCTGGCCAGGCTTAGGGGTGACTGTGAAGCAGGATGCAAAGGAGTGTGCCAGAAGCCGTCCAGACATGCGGAACACTTTGCCTGCAGCTAAAGAGTGGCCTGTTAGCCAGGCTCGATGGCTCAGCCCGTCATCCCGCGACTTTGGGAGGCTGAGGTCAGTGGATTGCCTGAGCCCGCGGGTTCAAGACCCTCCTGGGCGGTGAGACCTCATCTCTACAATAAATCAAAAAATCAGCCGGGCGTGGTAGCCTGTAATTCCAGCTACTCGGAAGGCTGAGGCGGAAGGATCGCCGGAGGCCGGCAGTTCGAGGCTGCGGTGGCCGGGAGCAGCCACTGCACTCCAGTCTGGGCGACAGAGTGAGACTCCAACTCAAAAAAGAAAAAAGAGCGGCCTGTTCTTGTCCTTCGTATCTTTCTTTGCAATCCAACTTTCCTTTCTATAAAAGTAGTGGGCACCCTGGGTACCAGGTCACTGTGGGGAAGAGGGGCCAGCTAGAAGCCCAAACCTCACTGGCACACGGTTGATTTGTTTAGTAAGGAGACACCCCCTCCCCCCGGGCTTGCATGTACCCCACAACTAAAATAAAATAAAATAACATAGTAGTGGGGGAGGGGGTGTCTCCTTACTATTGTTCTTGTTATTATTATTATTCAGCCACCATGGTGCAACAACTCACAAGATCCTGGGCAGTAGATTATTTTTATTTTTTCTACATAGTCAGGCCACTACCAGGACGGCTCCTAAAGTGGACTTGACACGTGTACAGCTTCTACGTTACAGATAATGCCAGGCGACATCTCCAGTCCACTCTTTTTTTTTTATATCAATACTTTTTATTTTGATATTGTGGGGTACAGTTAAGGTTTAGGTATACAAATATGTTTCGTTCAGGCACCCTTGTTGATAAGGGGTGTCTCCCCGTCCCCAGAAAGATATTGACTACTGTTAATCCCACCTCCCTTCCCCTTCCCCCATAGTTTCCCACCACTGTTAGTCCTTTGCTTACAGTATTACGATGGATGTTCAAGTTCTGCTATATGAGTGAGAACATGTGATACTCAGATCTTTGTTTCTGTGAGAGGTCACTCAGTAT